>NC_056737.1:1913363431-1913453431 GCF_019279795.1 Protopterus annectens
GTAAGTATAGCAGCAGCAGTTACAAAGACTTGTAAGCAGTTTTCTGTGGGTATGTGTTTGCGTTTACATGTGTCCATAATTGTACATGTCTTGTAATGATTGCATCTGACAGCAACAAACTGAAATGTATTACAGTGGCCATTATTTTTGTTTTAATATTTTTATTTGATCACAATCAAACTCCTGAGGTATGCATAGTCTCCAAAGTTGATACATCTGTGAGTGTGTGTGCGTGTTTGTGTGTGTGACTTTCTGTGTATATCTATGTCTCTGTGTCTTTCTAAATCTCTACACCTGTCTCGGAGTGAGTGAGTTTGTGTGTGTGTGTGTGTGTGTGTGTGTGTGTGTGTGTGTGTGTGTGTGTGTGTGTGTGTGTGTGCTTGTGTGTACACCCAAGCGTGTATGTGTGAATTTCTGTCTCTGCCACTGATGCTATATTTCTATAAATGTATGTGTCTCTGCAAGTGCATTTGTGTGTGCCTGTATGTATCTGTGCATAGACATTATTAATATTTACATGACTTATGTTTTGGATATAAATTACTTCTTCCAGCAAAATTTACATATCTTACACCAACTTTGAAACAATAGGAGAGGTAAAGGAACTATTTTACATCAAACTATATAAAAAAATTCAGCATAAATTCGAAATCACTATTGTGGGGGGCTGTGCCCCCTCCCCCCTGCTAAATATATATTCCAACTCTGAGATCGCACTAGAATCCAAAGAAAAAATAGCAGCTACCACCACTTAGAAAGAGGCAGTTTAATCATTCAACACAATAAAAACAAACATATCATCAGCACAGCACAAGCAGTGTTTTTACTGATTGGTTTTTCAGTGACCTTCTCACTTATTGCTTTAGTTTGTTGTTTGGGATATTTTTGCAGTGACCCTAATAATAATGGACATCAGCTGGGTATAACAGCCCTGTGTTTCTTATGCTTAGTCAAGCACTCTGCTTGTACTGTGCTGACGAGGTCATAACAAGGCCGAAATATGCATATCCACAGCAAGTGGGGTTTGGTTTTATTGGCCTGAAATTGTCCATTAAAATGATGAAACAACTCATGGGCATTCAGAATCACCAATTAGCTGAAACACCTGATGTTCATAAGGGTCATTTGCAGATATATATCCCATGTGCCTCTGATGCAAGAGGTTTGGGAGGTCATTCAGTGGAAGTTCTAGCTTTGATTTTGTTTTTACTGATTGGTTTTTCAGTGACCTTCTCACTTATTGCTTTAGTTTGTTGTTTGGGATATTTTTGCAGTGACCCTAATGATAATGGACATCAGCTGGGTATAACAGCCCTGTGTTTCTTATGCTTAGTCAAGCACTCTGCTTGTACTGTGCTGAAGAGGTCATAACAAGGCCGAAATATGCATATCCACAGCTAGTGGGGTTTGGCTTTATTGGCCTGAAATTGTCCATTAAAATGACGAAACAAGTCATGGGCATTCAGAATCGCCAATTAGCTGAAACACCTGATGTTCATAAGGGTCATTTGCATATATATCCCATGTGCTTCTGATGCAAGAGGTTTGGGCAGTCATTCAGTGGAAGTTCTAGCTTTGCAGGAGTTTTCATTTTGTTTTTACTGATTGTTTTTTCAGTGACCTTCTCACTTATTGCTTTAATTGGAGTATTGTGAAATCTAAGATTTTGATATTTTCTTTACATAATATACCTATTCCTGAACATGTGTCTTTTCCCATATTTCAAATAACTCTTCCACTCCATAGAGCTTCCATTTGTAATCTTTCTTCTTCTGTCAGAATCCTGGTACCTTCTAATATGATAATATGCATGTCCATTGAAGCACAGCATTCTAAAATACCTATTTGTCTTTTAATATTCTTCATACTATTCACATTTAAAGCTAAAATTTTCAGCTTTTAAATTTTATTGTTATTTCTATCACATCCTTTACCATTTTTGTTCTCTTTCACAATTACACTTTTAAATTTTCTTCTCCTGTCCTTTACCCTTTTCCCTATGGATGTTTTCTTCCTCTCACTACTTACCAATTTACATATTCTTCTTCACTAATACTGAGTACCTGTTCTTCCACTACTCTTTTGCCGCGTTTTGCCTCCATTGTTATATCTTTGTTTTTCTGTTGTTTTTCTTGTTCCCTTTCTATATTTTTATCATATACTGAATCGTGTGCACATTCTTTTTCTACAATTTATACATTTTCTTCACAATCAACCCATGTATGTCCTATTTTTTCACATTTTTTACAGTTCATATCACATTTTTCTTTTACTGCATACCCTGCTTTGCCACAAATAAAACATTTTGTTTATCACATTCATTAATCAAGTGGTTATTTTTTTAACAAAAAGGCATGTTTTTAGGTTGCTCTCTTACTTAACAAATCTTCTGTTACCATTCACATTAATCATACTAGGGCTATGCACAATATTATCAGATTCCATTTTCAAAATAATCCCACATTCCCAATCCTCAATCCATAAACCTCTTTAATCATATATTTTTTATTGTGTCCATCATATATCTGCATATTGTCTTTAGATTTTCTTTCAGTTCATCTTTTTCAACTTCCATTCTAGACTGTATAACTCTTTTTTGTCTCTCTATGAAAAGCCTGTACTATATATTCAGTCCATGGATTACAGTTCTTTTTTTTTTTCTTCTAAGAAATTTTCCATATACTGTACTGATTCGAAAAGTATATCACAGTACATTTCTTTATTGATAAAAATAAAAACTCTTACCTCTTTGGATGAAACACCCAGTGGCTCAATCATAGTGTCCCATACCTCATACCTGTCCAGTCCTGTTTCTTTCTTACTTATTTTTACCACATATTTCTTCTTCATTTCATTCGCCTCTTCACTTCTTCTTTCTCCTTATTTTACTTCTGTGCATATGATTTTCTTTTTGTAGTATCTTCGACAACCTCATCTTCATGTATTTTCTCCATAATTTCACCCCATGACACCACCAGTTCGCTCTCCAGTTCACTTTGGTTGATCATTTCTTTTAGGTACACATCCCACAACCCTGTGGACTGAAGGGTTGTACAAATATATACCTGATGACTTTCTTGACTTTCTTTTCTCCCTCAACAGCTTCTCCTGAAGTAAAACCTCCAGATCTGGAAATACTCTCCGACTTTATCTTATGCGCCATACTCTGATATTACCAACTTCACCATCTGTTCCTTTTCATTTAGCTGACTTTCATGTAAAGGCTCAGGCTTCTCCATACTCATTTTTTTCTTTTACCATACTAAAATATTAGTCACTCAAACTCGCCATACTTCATCCTCTTTCTCCAAACTGCCTATGCACCTGGAATGGAAACAGGAAGCAGAACACACTATCATCAGTAGCACCCCTGTATGCTAATAAGTAGGGGAAGTCGCCTGATGCCCTGGCCAAATTCCCCCTAATAGTATAAATACTATGTCAGGACTTCCCTGAAAAGAGGCACCTAGTCTATTGGAACTAATTCAGTCAACAAAGGATAAATAAAATAAACTAGGGCACTAAATTTAAGTAGAATCTCTCCATGTTGTTTATTGATGTTAATGTTGCTTGTCATATGTTATTATAGTTTTAGCTTAACCTTATTTCATTAATTATTGTGTAGCAATATCTAATTATCTATACTACTTTACTGTTATGATTATTTGGACATTATTATTATTTATTTTTGGATTACCTTTAGTGCTTTTGCAATGATTTTTAGTTATTATAGGGACCTTCTGCTACTTTACTCCTTTCATTTTTTCTTTCTACTCAGTTTCTCGTGTTTTTTTTTTCCAAGTCTGCTAGAGAAATTGTAATCTTTGGAAACTTAGGGGTATGTAACTGAGGCAGGCTTCTGAAAGTGCTGCTGAGTTGGGTGCCACTCTGCCATGTTGCTTGCAATATGCCACACTGGTGTGAAACACCACGTGTAATTCCAACCACTTTTTTCTGTGGGCTGTACCCAGTCTTCCTGTTGGCCATCACAGGCAGGCTGGAGAGACTTGCTTTCAACAGGTCCCATATAGGGCACTGTATAACAATGCAAGTACAATATGTAAAAACCCAAGGATTATTTCCAATTTCTTCTAAGATGCTGACCTTCCATTTGAAATGAAGACCTTGCTGAATGACAGTTTCAGTCTTCATTTGAAAGCAGCTGTGTCATCCAAGTGCCTGTGTTATACAGTGCTGCAGATGAAACAGGATCAGTGGGATTATTTGTTTGTACTTTGAGCCACAGCTGAAACAGGTTACCTGTAGGTATAAAAATTCTTTTGGATGTTCTTTGGCAGACAGAGAAAACTCTAGGTTTCCCCTCATCTACCTTCCATTTGAGTGAATAAGGACAAGAGTTCATCTACTTTTTCATTGGATAAGTGTTTTTTGTCACTGAAACTCAGTGCTCTTGGGTGACCACATCATGTGGGTATATAATGACAAAGTGACTTACTATGAAGGTATTTATGTTTACTCAGATAGGTTCCACTGTGATCCATTGACTGAGACATGCCCTGTACTTGATAATCCATCAGGACATTTCAAATGGTTATTGTGCAGAATTGTGTTGCATGGTTCTTAATGATACACAAGGTCATAGTAAGTGTGAGGCAAATGATGTACTTATCCCGGGTGCCAATCTGTAGTGGGAAACAAACACTTTTAAAAAGTTAGAAGCTGACAAGGTGTCAACTATTGGGATTGCTAAATAGACAAACTGTCTACCAAGCTGTCCTGATTTTTTATAGGTAAGCTACCTTTAAAAAAAAACAGAACAAATAACTAGCTTACAAGCAAGCAAAATAACAGAATAATTCAATTTCTGATTCCTGAACTGACTGCTTAAAAGCTGCCAAACTTTTTTTTTATTTCAGTAGGAGGGACCCAAATGGTTGTGCTGCCCAGGGTATCAAATCTCCATGTTATAGTTCTGCTCATTAGCATTGTATCACCCCCATACGCTGGGGTCTGCACTGACAGCTTATACATTTTTATACAGCTTTCAAGATTTTGATGTTGGTGGTTTTAGCCCTACATGACTTGGGTCTACCTTACCTTAAAAAGCTGCTGGCTGTCTAATTGCCTGACAGTATATTCCACTTAGCCATTGTAGAGCTGCTGGTAGGTTTGAGGGTGCATCTTGAAATATGTGGTGATAGCCCATTTGTCTATCAGGCACAACAACTTTGGAATCTATTACCACACTGAGCTTGGGAACATACCTCTCAACTGTCCAGATTTTCACAAAATATCCAGATTTTTGTCTCATAATTTCTGTCCATTCCTTGTAAAATTTGTGCTTTTCTGGATTTTTGTGGCAAATCAGTAAGGATTGAAATCACTAAATAATGACAGGATGTAATGATACAAGATAGTGACATCTGTGCCAGGGAGAATAGGGCAATACATGTGTAATATATGTCAGCATAGCTAGACAGACTTTTGTAAAGAATTTTATGTCATTTGACTATCATACTTATTTGTACAGATGATCGTGTTAAAATGTATTTGTAAAGTTGATTGTTTTAAACATGCATTAACAGTAGCTTCTGCTGGACAGAAAAGAGATATACATGTATGACAGAGAGTATTATTATAACTGATTAAATGTATATGTTTTAACAGGGAATTCTGGAAGGGAAGAGGTTAATCTAAGTCCAGATAATTTTGAAAAATAGGTTGAAACTTAAATGGGTTGGTTTAGGTCATAAATACTTTATCTTACAGGTGTGATTGCAACCAGAGACAAAAATGTCTAGGAAAACCAGGACTAGGAGTCTTACTATATTGTCCTTAGGGGTGAACTAATTGCTACCCTGGAAGGGTGGAAGTTTTTGAAATTGTTTTATAGCTTTCAGATACTGCAACAGATCTTAGCAAAGCTCTAGGTGTGTATTGTACCAGTCAGGTGACCATATGTGATGCCATTCTATAACCAGCACTGAAATGATTTTTTAGATATTAGTGAGAGATATGATGGAACTCTGGCAGCAACACTTTGTTTTTCGGAACCTGACAGAAAAGATCTCTCACAGATATCTCACAAAACCACACATCTCATCTTGCCTTGCTGTAGTAAGCAAGGCAACACCTCATCTTGCCTTGCTGTAGTAAGCAAAACAGCACATCATCTTGCCTTGCTGTAGTAAGTAACTTAACTAGTGAACAGTAATTCTTTAGTCAGTCAGGAAAATATAGTGAGATTAGTTAAGTATTGGTTTAATGCATCTGTGTGAATCTATCCAGCTGTGTTATTTTTTATATCTCTGGTGTTTATTGTAACTAGATATTCAGTATTCTAATGCTTTCTATTTTATTATTTATTATTAAATATTTCTATACCTTTTATTGTGGCTGGTCTTATAGAGAATACTTTTAAAATCGTAAGAGTATTTATGCTTATTTTACTGACAATGTGGCCACTCCTGAAAGCCTTGCTGCATTGGTCAAACTCTACCATTTGTATTAGTATTAATTTTACTTAGTATAATTGAATACCTTTGTAGGACCCTTAGAGTAGCTGACTGGTGGAAGCATAATTACCTTGTAGTCTGGGCAGAGGGGGCACATCTGGTAAATCTGTGCCAGCCTTTCCCAGGTGTGCTCTTTGTGTGTGTGTGTGTGTGTGTGTGTGTGTGTGTGTGTGTGTGTGTGTGTGTGTGTGTGTGTGTGTGTGTGTGTGTATGTGTATGTGAAAATCAAAATATGCAAGCATGTTTATGTCAGCTACTTGGAAGAGGGACATAGAGCTCCAAAGTGGTCAGTGTGGAGTCTTGTTTGGGGCCTGGAGAGAGACAAATATTTCACCTGCAAGTTTGGAGTGTGCTCCCTGTATGCTCTTAAAGGAAATTGTCTTTGGTGCAGAGAGAAGCATCTGAAAATACTGTGTGTATCCATTTTTGTTCCTAGTGGCCATCCCTCACCAGTGTCAGTGGTGAGGACTGAGGCTCCTTGATTTACTGGTCCAGAACAGGGGCAGACACACAGGCATCTGAGTTTCAGACTTCATATCTTTGAGAAAATGCATGGTAACATAAGACTTTTTATTCTAGTAACTTTCTAAGTTTATAAGAGCAATAATTAAAATTTGTCCTGATTTTTAGGGCTTTATTCCCCCATTATTTTTGTCTTTGTCCAGATGTTTGTGCTAAGAGGTTGAGAGCTATGCTTGGGAATGCTTTGCTATGGCTGATTTAGAATATCTCTAAAATTGTAACTTTTTGATCTAGCCTACTCTGGGAATGACAAGCTATTTTTAATAAGTTTGTAAGTTCATACACGGTGCTTAGGCCAAAAAAAATCCAAAGGCCCTGAGCAGTGATTCCCTAAGATGTTATACTTAGACTTTATCCCCAACTGACAAGTCCAAATTCCTTTTAAAACACTCCACTTTTTCAGACTGTCTTCCATGTAAAGATATTTTGTTCCAGGGATGAATAACTTTAACTGTGGTGTATGAGAGTCACACACTAGAGTTTCTATTTTTAATCAATAATTTCATGTTGTTACACGTATGAGTTTTAGTAGTCCTGTTAACTTCAATATCTAATGCCCGGTTACTTAATGACTGTAAGTAGATATTAAGATAATCAGACTTTATCTTACTTTGCATTATAAACCTTATTTTGCGGTCATCAGCATATTTCTTTGTCCAGAATCTATTATTCCTGGGAATTGTGGAAAAGGCTATATTAAGTAAGAACAGACCTAAGGCCAATCTCTGGGGAACTTCAGACATCGGTTCATAGGTTCATAGGTAGGTACTAAGCTATTGGCCCTAGGGCCTATATAAGCCTAGCCAAATGGTACCCTAGCTTTTGCCACCCAAGAAAATTATTTTCCTGTGCCCCTGTCAAGCAGAGCCACAGAAGTGATCCCTGGGGTGAATTTCCTATCTCCCATCCAATCATCAAGATTTTTCTTGAAGAGTGCTAATGAGGAGCTTTGTTTAATATAGATAGGTAGTTTGTTCCAGAGTATGGGAAGTCTCTGGGACAGGAATCTATCCCTCCAGCATGTTCTGTTTATTGTGGTGCCAAGGTTTAGGTCCCTAGAGCGTGTAGCTCGGAGGGATTGGGATTTCTTTAAGTGGAGCATGTCCAACAGCTCTGGGTTTGACATAACTTTGTATGTTAGGCAGAGATCTTCTCAGAGTAGGCAATATGCAACAGAGTAAAGCTGGAGTTTTTTGAGACGGTCTGCATAGGGCATCTATTTGAGGCTGGTAATCCTCTTTGTGATGTATTTCTGCGGCCTTTCCAGTTGTTGTAGATGTCTTGTGAGGTACATACCAAAAGGGGCATTGTACTCTATAATGGGTCTAATGAGTGATGAGTACAGGGGAACAATGACCTCTTTTTTTCCTGGATGAGAAACCTTTTGTGATGAGGTGTGCCATGTAGAAGGATTTCCTGACTACTGTGGCGATGTGATTATCAAAGGAGAGACTAATGTCCACCTGTGTACCAAGGTCTCTTATCACACTTTCGGTGTTAAGTAGACTATCGCTTATGTGGTAGTTCATGGGTACAGAGTTTTTAATAAAAGGGATGACAATGCACTTTTTGGCATTGAGCTTGAGACCATGGCTTTGACACCAGGCATTTGTCTCAGTGAGGCCCTTTTGTAGGATGTCCACATTGTTACGAGTTTTGATTAGGGCTCCTAGTTTGCAGTCATCTGCGAACTTTGATAGCCAAAGACCTTCTGTGTTAGCCTGTACTTCAGAGAAGTAGATACCAAACATGAGAGGACCCAGGACCGAAACCCTGTGGTACTCCACTTGTCACTGATCTGAAGTCAGATTTAAAGTCTGCTACTTTCACAGTGTGGGTTCTGTCAGTGAGCCAGTTGGCAACCCATCTTGTGACATAGGGATTTATACCTAGTTTAGTGAGTATATCTATAATTCCAGAGTGGGGGATGGTGTTGAAAGCCTTGTTGAGATCTGGATAAGCTGTGTGAACCACCTTACCCAAATCTACGGCTTTGGTGACCGCTTCAAAGAAGTCTATTAGGTTTAGGAGACATGATCTGCCTTTTACAAACCTGAACTGGGTAAGGTCCAGAGTTTGGAGATTACCAATGTCATTGTTTATAAGTTCCATGATGATACGTTCCATAGCCTTGCAGATCAGGCTCGTCAGGCTGATGGGGTGGTAGTTCCCAGGGTCCGTGGTGGCTCCCCCTTTGTGGAGTGGGATAACCATTGCTGTGCGCCATTCAGTGAGCACAAAGCCTGAGATGAGGCTATGACTGAACATGGTACTTAGGTGGGGTGCCAGTTTGTTCTGTAGTTCATATAGAACGCAGCCTGGGATTTTGTCAGATCCCATGGATGCTGTGTTATTGGCCTTGGAGAGTGTGTTTTTTACCTGTGCAGCCGTGATTACAGGAAATTTGCATTCTTCCGGTATAGAGATGGGCCCTTTAGGGGGTGAGAGAGGGGTAAAGTTAGCACTGAACCTATCTGCCAGGATGTTGGCAATATCAGTTGGTTCTGTATATTTAGTGCCATTGTGCTGTAACTCAGAGCAGATCTGAGTGTTGCCATTGAGATTCTTGACATAGCTATAGAATGCTTTGTGGTTGTCTTTAGAATCAGTGGCAATTTTTTCGTAACTAGCTTTGGAGGATTCTATGAGGGATCTCAGCTTCTTACTGAGGCTGACCACAGAGTTCCTCCAATCATGGGATTTTACTCTTTTTTGCAACAGTTTCTTTCTTCTGTTGTAGAATTTGTTTATGACAGGAGACCATCAGATTGGCTTCCTTCTTTTTTTGGAGGATATTATCTTGGTTCTGTTAGGGATTGCACGATCCATGCACTCGTGTAAATGCTTATAAAGTGCATTTGTATAGGATTCAGAAGTCGTACCTCTATTGTCCATCAGCATGGGTGTCGTAAAGTTTGCCACTTCTGTCTTAAGAAGCATGAAGTTGGCTTTGGAGAAATGTTTTACGGTGGTTTCACTAATGGGGGGTGGGTGTGGAATGTGGATGTCTAGGGTGATTAGCTTGTGGTGGGATCTGACCAACGAGGAACTGACCTCTGGTGTGGGACATCGGTTGCCCATGTTGGTAATGACCAGGTCTAGGATATTGCTGCCCCTGATGGGGGTGTGGATAAGTTGATCCAAGGCATTGGAATTTATGAATTCCAGAAAACATTGAGCACAAGAGTTGGTACGTGAGTAGTTTTCCCAGTTAATGGTGGGGTAGTTGAAATTGCCCATTATTAGGGTGTTAGGTTGTACCCTAATATTTTCCAGTGTATCAAGAAATGAGAAGTGGGAATCCTGTGGCATGGTGGGGGATCTGTAGCAAGCTACAATTTGGATTGCGGTCTTGCCCAGAGTTAGTTGCACTTGGATAATCTCTGATGCATTATGCTGAGCAACTAGCCTGGAGGTATGGATATCCTTAATGAATATGGACACACCTCTGTCTTTACTGTTTCGGTCCAGGTTAGCTGGCCGAAAGGTGTGGTATGAATTATAGCCTGGTAATGCAGGGGTGCTCTCTGGAGCCTTGAACAGTTAAGTAGTCATCATCATCTTCTTTCGGCTGTTCCCGTTAGGGGTCAGCACAGCGGATCACCTGTTTCCATTTCTTCCTGTCCTCTGCATCTTGCTCTGTCACACCAAACACCTGCATGTCCTCTCTCACCACATCCATAAACCTTATCTTAGGCCTTCCTCTTTTCCTGTTACCTGGTAGCTTCATCCTTAGCATCTTTTTCCCAATATACTCAGCATCCCTCCTCAGCACATGTCCAAACCAATATAATCTTGCCTCTCTGGCTTTGTCTCCAAACCTTCCAACCTGGGCTGACCCTCTAATATACTTATTCCTAATCCTGTCCACCTTCATCACACCCAGCGCAAATCTTAACATCTTCAACTCTGCCATATCCAGCTCAAACCCCTGCCTTTTTGTCAATGCCACTGTCTCCAACCCATATAACATAGCTGGTCTCACTACCCTCTTGTAGGTACTCGTCTGTCACAAATCACTCCTGACACTCTTCTCCACCCACTCCATCCTGCCTGTACTCTCTTCTTCACCTCTCTTTCACACTCACCATTACTCTGGACTATTGACCCCAAGTATTTAAACTCATCCATCTTCGCCACCTCTACTCCTTGCATCCTCACCATTCCTCCATCCTCCCTCTCATTCACACACATATATTCTGTCTTAGTCCTGCTGACCTTCATTCCTCTTTTATATAGAGCATATCTCCATCTCTCCAGGGTGTCCTCCACCTGTTCCCTACTCTCACTACAGATCACAATGTCATCTACAAATATCATAGTCCATGGGGACTCCTGTCTGATCTCGCCTGTCAACCTGTCCATCACCACTGCAAATAAGAAAGGGCTCAGAGCTGATCCTTGATGTAACCCCACCTCCACCTTAAACGCATCCATCACTCCCACCGCAGACCTCACCACTGTCATACTACACTCGTACATATTCTGTACCACTCTTACATACTTCTCTGACACTCCTGACTTCCTCATACAATACCACAACTCCTCTCTAGGCACCCTGTCATATGCTTTCTCTAAGTCTAGAAAAACACAATGAAACTCCTTCTTACATTCTCTGTACTTCTCCATCAACACTCCCAGAGCAAACATTGCATCTGTAGTGCTCTTTCCCGGCATGAAACCATACTGCTGTTCACTAATCATCATGTCCCTTCTTAACCTAGCTTCCACTACTCTTTCCCATAACTTCATGCTGTGACTGATCAATTTGATCCCTCTGTAGTTACTACAGCTCTGCACATCACCCTTATTCTTAACAATTAGTACCAAAACACTTTCTCCATTCCTCAGGCATCCTCTCACTTACTAAGATTTCATTAAACAATCTGGTTGAAAACTCCACTGCCATTTCACCTAAACACCTCCATGCTTCCACAGGTATGTCATCTGGGCCAACAGCCTTTCCATTCTTCATTCTCTTCATAGCTATCCTTACTTCCTCCTTGCTAATCCATTGTACTTTATGATTCACTATCCCTACGTCATCCAACCTTCTCTCCCTCTCATTCTCTTCATTCCTCAACCCCTCAAAGTACTCCTTCCATCTCCTCAACACACTCTCCTCGCTTGTTTCCCTCATTATCCTTTATCACCTTTACCGGCTGCACATCTTTTCTAGCTCAGTCCCTCTGTCTAGCCAATTGGTACAGGTCCTTTTCTCCCTCCTTAGTGTCCAACCTTTCATACAACTCTTCATATGCCTTATCCTTAGCCTTCGCCACCTCTCTCTTTGCCATGCACCTCATCTCCTTATACTCCTGTCTACTTTCTTCATCTCTCTGACAATCCCACTTCTTCTTTGCCAACCTCTTTGCCTGTATACTCTTCTGTACTTCCTCATTCCACCACCATGTCTCCTTGTCATCCTTCCTCTGTCCTGATGTGATACCAAACACCTTTCTAGCCGTCTCCCTTACTAGCTCTGCTGTAGTCACCCAGCTATTTGGTAACGCTTCACTGCCACCCAGTGCCTGTCTTAACTCATCCCTGAACTCTATCTCACAATTACCCTTTTTCAATTTCCACCATTTGATCCTTGGTGCTGCCCTCACACTCCTCCTCCTCTTCTTGATCGCCAACGTCATCCTACAAACCACCATCCTATGCTGCCTAACTACACTTTCTCCGGTCACCACTTTACAGTCTCCAATCTCCTTCAAACTGGCCTTCCTACATAAGATATAATCCACCTGTGTGCATCTTCCTCCACTCTTGTATGTCACCCAATGCTCCTCCCTCTTGTTAAAATACGTATTCACCACAGCCATGTTCATCCTTTTAGCAAAATCCACTACCATCTGACCTTCTGCATTCCTTTGTTTAACACCATACCTACCCATCACTTCCTCATCCCCTCTATTCCCTTCACCAACATGCCCATTGAAATCTGCTCCAATCACCACTCTCTCACCCTTAGGTACAGTCATCACCACTTCATCCAATTCACTCCAAAATTTTTCTTTCTCATCCATTGCACACCCAACTTGTGGAGCATGTGCACTAACAACATTCATCATTACACCATAAATTTCCAGCTTCATAAACATCACTTTATCTGACACTCTTTTCACCTCCAAAACACTCTTCGCATACTGTTCCTTCAGAATAACTCCTGCGCCATTTCTCCTCCCATGATACCATGATGACACCATGATAAAACTATTTGAACCCACCTCCGATACACCTAGCCTTACTCCCCTTCCATCTGGTCTCTTGCACACACAATATATCCACATTCCTTCTGTCCATCATATCAGCTAGCTCTCTCCCTATACCAGTCATACTGCCAACATTCAAAGTTCTGACCCTCACTACCACAGTCCTAGCCATTCTCCTCTCTTCCTGCCTTCAGCCATGCCTTCTGCCTCTTTAAGTAGTCAGATAGGTGTTATTTATCTTAACACATTTTTTTTATCTACCTACTAATTCATAATCCATCTTATTATATGACAATTCATGTCAGTTTTCAGCAAACAGTTACAGATAAAGTCTTCCACACAAAGTTATCAAGATCCAAGAAAATGACACTAGTCATTAGTCCCAAATCCAAAGCCAGGGATACCAGTTTATAAAAACATATTAAATTATTCATGGTGGACCTTCCCCCTTACAAAACCATATTGATCTAAATCCATAACTGCTAAACTAGTGCTTGCATTATTTATAAGAAAGATCAAAGATCTTTCAAAGCAATTAAAGATGTTAAACTGATTAGCCTGTAGTTTTATATAACATATTTTATTACTTCTCTTATAGACAGGCATTACAAAAGAAAGTTTCCAGAAACTAGGAATAAAACGATCATCAAAAATTTATTAAAACTGTTACACAAAATGGGTGTTATTTCCTTTAATCTAGTCAGAGGCTGGCCTGAAATCAAGTCAGGACCTATGGGTGTGTTCATCTTTGTTTTATTAAAAGCATTTGAAACTAATGTTTCAATGATTAATGTTCAATGCCCAGAAGCAGTGATATGTTCAATATACTCATTTTTTTTATTTACCAGCTAAATTAGAAAATAAAAAAAATTATTAAATTCACTTGCAATAATATGGGCCTCCTGAATAACCATATTATCTTGTTTAATACTATTAATCTGTAATTTATCATTGCTTACTATCTTAATGTATTTGTAGAATGCCTTATTATTAGTAGTGTCATTAATAAATGTATGCTTATAACAAACCTTAGATAACTTATTTCCTATTTTAATTTCTTACATTTTGCATTCAGTTTTTTCTTACTGATTTTTTTTGTCAGAAATATCTTTTAAGTTTTGTAAGTTCTTTTTTTTTCTTTCTTTCATTATTTATACTCTAAAAATGGTTCTATTCCACCAGACAAGTATAGTGGTGTTACTTTTCTTGTAACTATTAAATTGCTTATCATTAAGACTCAACAGGTTTTCAAGAGTCAAATAGCCATGCTGAGACTCAAGGGAGGAAGATAAAATCCCCCATTCTGTGTAGGCAGTTTTAGTAATTAAATTTTTACAGTCAATGTAGTGGGAAGTGATCAATGGTTTGCTTAACATTTTCTAAGTCATTATGTCAACTTGAAATGAAACAGCATTGTGATCCGGCAAGCCTAAGGGTGATAAAACCTTTAGCTGATGAATTTTTTTAGAAAGCTGCAAAAATATCTAATAAATGCTGTCCTCTTGTATTATTGAAAATCATTTGAGTTAGCCCGTAGAAAGAAATAATTTTTTTTCGTAAATTGAGTTAGCAGTGAATGTAGTCCAATTAATTAATACTAGGATAATTAAAATATCCAAGAAGAATGATATTATATTTAATATCAATACAATGTTTTAAATTAGATAGATATTTCCATTGTAAGTCACTACCCATACTTGGAGTACGATAACTAGGACAAGGTGGATGTTATTTTTTACTGTACATATCAAGTTGGGCAACAGTAGTTTCAAGCTCAGG
Organism: Protopterus annectens; assembly: GCF_019279795.1. Classification (NCBI taxonomy): domain Eukaryota; kingdom Metazoa; phylum Chordata; order Ceratodontiformes; family Protopteridae; genus Protopterus; species Protopterus annectens. The sequence goes on from NC_056737.1 coordinate 1,913,378,427, forward strand.
TACCTGTAGTAAAAGAATGTATGGAATGGTTTTATGAACCCAAAAAGTGTGTCCACATCCACATCCATGGGTATTAGGTTGAAGACATTCATATTAGATGTAATCATGTAAGAAAAGAATTGATGAATTCTAGGATTCTGTAATAGCAATAATTTTGTAGTTATTTTTATAAATTAAACCCACAAGTTCATCATATTTATTCAATAAGCTTCCAGCATTACAGAAGCACTTTACACCATTATTAAGTTGTCTGCTTGTCGCATTAATTTTTTTTTTAATAAAAAATGATCAGTCAGATCAGTAAGTTTACCAGCCACATAAGATGCACCATAAAAGATCAAGTGTAATATATTCTTTGAAAAATGTTGAGAATCATAGACACAGTCTACCCAGTATGTAATCAGCTTAATGTTATATGTTAGAGTCAGTTGCCTCAATCATGTGTTAAAAATACGGGCTTTAGTGTACAATAATCTGTTCAAGAGCAAGATGGTATAATTTCACTTAACATGTAATTGAGATTTTGAGTTTCCAAAAACTCAATTATTTCAAGAATTGAGTTCTTCATATATCTTAATGGGATGTGTTTCAAAACATTTGTACCTGCATGAATGACTATAGCATCATATTTAGATCTGGCTTATACTAGCTTAAACAATAAGTTGGGAACATCAATCAGCTTTAGTCCTGGAAGGACTGATATTGTGTGTGAATGTTTATCTAACCTACTTAACAGTCTAACAGTAGGTTTTAAAATTGAATCTCCTAAAATTAAAATTTGCTGCTAGTTTCTAATACATTGTTCATTAATAGCTTCTGATTTACCATCATGATTATAAAAAACTAGCAGTGCATCCCTTATCACAGATACTGTGCCTTGCCTATCAATGCCTACAGTTTTATTTGTCTAGTTCCTTATGATTATATTTTGGTTCATGTGTCTGTCCTGCTTAACAAGTGAAGAAAACTTGTCACGTGGCAGGACTTCTTGTGTTTCTGAAACATAAGTAATCATACTATTGTGGTTTAATATAACTACTTCTTAGTTAAGACTTGTGTGTGTTGTTTGGTCCCAGTGTTAGGTGCAGTAACAGTGTCATTTGCTCGTTCATTAACCAATAGGTATGAGTTGTCTCTCAAAGTGATCTCACTAACACAAGTTTGCTCGAGCTTGTCAGTACTTATGTTGTTTGATTCACTTAATGAAGAATTTTTACATTTCATTTTATTCAAATGCTTCTTGGCACATTTTTCCTGTTCTTGCTATTGACATTACCTTGTAATTTAGAAATGCTTGGTTCATTACTTAATTTGTTTGAAACTTGTGTTTTCTGTCTTTAAATTATGTACTGTCTAATCAGTGAGGCAATCAAAGATTATACTGAAAGCATTTCCATACTGGCAAGAGCATAAAGGTAAATTAGCATTGTTTTTGCAGTTGATTAAATTTACCAAGTCTAACAATCTTGGGCAGTTAAAATGTTGTTACTGGAAGCAGTCTTTGTATAAAACCCACATTATTCACATTCAGTGATATACGGTCAGTTCAGTAGGTCCTCCAGAACACATGAGTTCAAGGAATCCATCATATAAGGCAACTCCTAAGCAATTCTGTTTAGGGACAAATAAATACTGTAAATGCATACAGTTGGACAGTACTGTGTATGCACATTAATAAAATAAGTATACTATTGATGTTTTAGTCACACCAATATCCTTAAGATTACAAAAGTAACTGCATGCAGTTAAGCAACAATACATTTATGCATCAATGTAATAACTGCATTGTTAAATATAGAATCACACTAGTATCTTTTTCAGTGTGACTCAGAAAAATACTAAATTAACGTATACATCTAATCACAACTATATATACATACATATACATATTATATGTGTGTGTGTGTGTGTGTGTGTGTGTGTGTGTGTGTGTGTGTGTGTGTGTGTGTGTGTGTGTGTGTGTGTGTGTGTTAATGTATTTATTTGTATTCTCTGACAGTAATCATAGAACTACTGTTGTTACACCAAGACCTTAAATATTAGTTCTTAAAGTTCTAAATAATGCAACATGTTTGAACATTTATCCTTACTTTGCTGCAGTCACTGGACACTCAAACACTCAATCACTAAATCATGCAAAGATGTGCAAAGCATGTCTCTGCGTCTTCACAGTGACACCAGTCCACTCTATGTGTCGGCTTGTAGAGCAGATTCTTATATGTGTTATAGCCTACCCAGATTGATTCTTTAACCTATCAAATATACCCCAGCCCAATGTGGCCACAAACAAAAAATGGAAATAAAATAAAACTGCATCGGTCTTACCCATATATTTAGAAATATGGGGAAGTCCACAAACAAATTAAAACTAATTGCTAGTAATCACAATGTCCAAACACATGTGTCTGGAGCATTTTTCCCTGGGCCTCTGCTGAAAATGGGCTCTGTCCCAGTCGAACTTTCCCAGTAAACAAATGTTAAATAAAGAGAAATCCAAAAATCCACAAAAGAGCAGTGCAAAATGATGTCAAAGCCGGATTAAATTGTTTATTTGGAAAAAACGTAAGTGCTTTCACAGTTCAAATAGTGCTTCCTCAGACGTTCAATACATAGTGAACAAACCATGCTTTATATAGCAAAAAAGGCACAAGCCCTCCAGATAGTAAATAAATCAACTAGAAACAGTTACCATCAATTTAAAAGCTAAAGGGTTAAAGAAACACAATCCTAATAAGCACACTAGGATGCAAAAGACTGTCAGCACCTAGATGAAAACAACCATTCTATAAAATAGTCATCCTAAAAAATATCTAATCATAAAAGTATAAAAATATAGAAATAATAAAAAGAGAAATATTAAAAATAATATGTATATAATATAAATACAAAAAATACATATACCAAATATAACAGTGGTATATAAATGATACAATCCATACCTGAGAAGCTAAGAGACCATTGAAAACACATTGAAAATATAATGAACAGGCATGGAGATGGAAGTAAATAACTGAATAAATGGATGAAATTAGTTCAAAAACACCAGCCGAATACGAGACACCACAAATTGTTTTAGCGCTTTCATTCACATTTAATGTTAAGTGAACTTCTTCAGAATCAACTTCACCATCCATACAACTTAACTTAAATATACACTCAATTACCTAAAATTTACATAATTGATTTCTAATTAAATGTTAAAGCCATATGCAGTAAAAAGCTTATATAAAAAATATATACACTTCATGTGTGTATAAATCATTGTTTGTACAAAGAAGATATATAAATACTAAAATGTGTAACAATATATATACATATGATAAATATAAATTCATGAATTCATCTCTAGAAAACATTTCAAGTTTATAACTTCATTAAGACCAGGAGCCCTATCAGCTCCCAAATATACCTGCCAAAGAGATTCTTTACATTCTAGTAAAAGCTTTGAATTTCCACTAAATATATCACTTTCCACACTATCTAAAATTGAAAATATGAACTTTTTGAATTCATTACAACTGACAGAATGTTTGGCTAATGCATTATTGAAATCTTTCTTTTTAATAGCTAAAAGATGTTCACTAATTCTAACTTTGAAAGCTCTAGTAGTCATTCCTACATAGTAACTAGGACATGTTTGACACTGAGCTATGTAAATGACCATTGTACTATGACATGTATAATAATTTCTTGACCAATGAGTAGTCCGTAAATGTGAAAAATACACCGATGAGCAATTGATGATATATCTACACTGTTTACAATTATGACAGGAATAAGTCTCTCTAGTGTTAATGGCTCCCACCTTGTTTCTTCCAGAATTGTCTACCTTTTTCTCCAAAATGGCATTTAGATTAACTACCCTTTTGAAAATGAAATTTGGCTTCTTACCTATTGTATTAACTAAGTCCTGATTACCTAATATCATTTTCCAATTTTCTACTATTACTTCTTTGATAAGCCACATTTCATTACATATAGGTAGCACAAAAGCACTAGTAAATTCCTTGCCGTTGTAGGAACGAAGTCTTGTCAGGGGTAATCCTAACGCCAAAATAGGTCCTACTTTGGTGTCACGAAGTGCTATTACTTCCTTTTCCATTGATCTAAGCCATGATGCCTGATAACCCCTGTTGAGAAAAAAACTTCTTAACATGTCAATTTCTCTATAAAAGATGTCGGTCTCAGACGTTAATCTGCTTAAACGAATGTATTGACCTTTAACAACTCCCTTTTTCATGTGATGGGGATGTATGCTGTTCTTATGTAAGTACTGGTTTACAAAAGTGGATTTTCTATAAATTCTACTAGAAAATTTCTTAACTGTATAATCATAGCTCAAATACAAATCTAAGAAATTAATACTAGTTCCTAATTCACCAATGGAAAATTTTAGAAAACTGGTAGTGCCATTTAAATAACAGACAAAATCATGAAATTCTTCCAAAGTTCCTCTCCATAAGAAAAACAAATCATCTATATAATGAGTATAAAAAACAATCTTATCTATATAGACACTGTTTTCTTTAAAGCTATTTTCCCAGTGGGCCATGGTCAAATTTGCATAGGCAGGAGCCACTCTTGCTCTCATGGCCACACCAGAAATTTGTCTGTACAAATTATGGTTAAATTTAAAAAAAATATTGTCTAAAACAAACTCCATAAGTGTACATATAGTATTGACTTTGGTGCTGTTAAAACTTGTATGCTTGATTAAATATTGCCTTTAATAATCAATACCAATTTCATGATCAATGCTAATATATAATGACTGAACATCCAAAGATGCCATGACAAAATCAGATACTGATGGTTTTAGTTCCCTAAGTTGTTCCAGCAAATGCCAAGAATCTTTTAAGTAATACTTGGAACTTTGTACGACTAGATTTAAAATATAATCTAGCCAAATAGAAATGTTTTCAGTCTTATATTTGGCCGCAGATATAATTGGCCTAAAAGGAGGTTGAATGAGATCTTTCTGCAATTTCAGAATCCCAAACATACTTCCCATTTTAGGGAACTCAACCTGCAAGAAATTATAAGTTGTATAATCAATCTCTTCTTGACTAAACATATCAAATAAATTAGTGTCTAGTCTCAGAAAACTTCTTTGAATTTGTTGACAGTCCACTTTCTGATAAGTGTTTTCATCTTTCAAAAGATCTTCCATAGATTTAATGTACTGTGTGTTTTCCATAATCACGATTTTACCCCCTTTATCTGCCTTCATGACTCTGATCTCATTATTGTCCTTTAATTCTTTTAATGCCAAAATTTCGAATTCACTCAAATTATTTTTGTTTTTAAAGGGGTGTATTTTCCTTATAGCTTCCTCACTTATATTTTGAAAGACTTGCAGTGTGTTAATAAGCGGTGGACTGTAGGTACTAGCCTTTCTTGGGCCTTGGTGCACAGAAGTACAATCAATATCTTGCATAATGTATTTTAAATTCAACTTCCTAAGGGTTAACCTAAAATCAATGATAGTTCTTGCTGTATTGAAATTGTTAGAAGGAATATAAGAAAAAACTTTTTTCAGGAGACTAATAGTCTCACCTGAAAAGGTGGTATTGGACAAATTGTGTATCTGTATTTCAAAATTGTCACCATTAGTTTCTTCTACCACCTTTTTCTGTTTCTCAACCTGCCCTTGGGTTTGTTCTGTACTACCTTCGACCAAGTCGGACCCCTTTTGTTTCCTTGTTTGTCCACTAAAAAAGGCCCTCCATTAGATGTACCTTCAGCAGGTGGAGATGGAAGTAACATGAATTAAAAGCCTGCTGCACTCTATTTAAAAAGATGTCTAGCTTTCAAAATAGGTTTCGATGTGACCTTGTCATTAAAGCCCTTACCATTGTCTGCTCTCAGCCGCACTATCCATCTCATCTTTTTAGTCTCTGTCCTATTCTTTGTGTCTCCTAACCTCCCATCTAACACTGTTCTATCAATAACCAAAAACATGAACTGATGTGTAGGGTCAGTGTCAATCACATGCTTAGCTAGGACACTATTTATCATTTTGCTCCTAATATAATACAAATGTTCGCATATTTTATCCCTTAATCTCCTGTCTGTCTTACCTACATAGGATGAATTGCACACCACACAGTGGGCCAGGTAAACAATATGTTTGGTGTCACAATTGGCATCTACCCTAAAAACAAAATTCCTATTCAAATCCAGATGGCAAAACTCCCCAGAAGTATCAATGTAGCCACAGTATTGGCACTTTCATGACATTCACATTGTGGCTATTTTGAAATCTCTTGGGGTAACACAATAACCTTTTAAGAGATTTCATATTCTTATATACAAATGTGGGAGTAGGCCCTACATTTCTACTGATATCCTAATCAGCAGTGAGAACAGGCCAACATTTTTTGTAAAACTCTAACACTGGTCTCACATTACTGGAAAACAAAACAGGCATCCTAGTGGTCCTACCACTCATCCTTTTCTTCCCATTGTTGTTGCAAATGGCGCTATTTTCTGAGAAATAAGGTTTAGCTACAGTTCGCCTCATTCCCCCAATATTCATAAGGATATCATTCACTCTTGTACAGTTGTAACCTCTATGCACAAATCTAGCCTCTAGGCCTGCCAATTCCTTTCTAAACATTTCATCATCTACTCATAACCTGGAGACGCTCATGCCTTGCCCCTTAACTACATTATCAAATATATGTGGGGGATGCATGCTTCTCCTGTGTAGTAAACTGTTAACACTAAAGTACCATCCCAAATCAAAAATAGGTAATTGGCAAACCGTCACTGGAAACCTACGGACCCCTTAAAGGGACCACTAAGTACAGCCTCTTCTTCCCATGCTGCCATTACAATCTTGGTGTAGTGATTGGCACAAGAAGTGCCCATAGCTACGCCATCCTTCTGCAAAAAAGATGTCATGTTGAAAAATAAAGATATTGTTCTCCAAGACATCTTCCATAAATAAACATAGTAAGTCTATGAATTTATGGTCAAAGTCACTGTGGGTCCACAGATTTTGTTGTAATAGTGACACCCCTTTCTGATTGGGTATACTGGTGAAAAATAACTGCACATCTAAAGTGACAGAAACATATCTCATTGCATTTGTTCTAGCATTTAAAAACACATACAGATTTTCTAAAAACTGCTTAGAGTCGCTTAAGACTATGCAATTGCTGTCCAATAAGGGTCTAAGGTGTTTTTCCAAGAAAATAGAAATCGACTCTGTACACCAATTCCTTCGTGAGACAATAGGTCTGAAAGGGGGGGGTCTTCAAGACTTTGTGTACTTTCAGTATTCTCTGTATAATCGGTATCAATGGCTCATTAATCGTCAAAAACTCATATGTGGAATATTCAATATTTTGAGGAAAAAGACATTCTTGTAATACTTTATGTACTCTATCAATCATTTTATATGCAGTTTCATAGATGATATGAATATAAACAGTTTCATCATTTAACATCAGCTTCATACTGTTGAATAGTGGTTGCTGTCCATAACAACTAAAGAGTCCCCTCTGTCAGTGGGGCGTAACACAATGGTGTCATCATTCTGCAAACCATCAATGCTTGAAACTTAGCTCTACTCAGATTTCTAAAATTTCTATAGGGCCCTTTTAGGCAGTCCTAGAATTATCAAACACTTTATATAATTCATCGACACATAATTTTTCAAAAATAGACAAACCGGGTGGTTCAACAGGATAAAAACACTTGGCTTGCTAACTCTTTTATCATGGGCACTCATCTCATTGTTGCCATACATCAATTTCAACATAACACTTTTGTTCAATTAATAAATAAATAAATGTCCCTTGCAGGACAATAATGGAAAGAACCAGCAGGATAACACATAAAATGCCCTAGTCATGCATGGGTAGAGCAGCTTCTTATAAATTTTATATTCCACCAGGACTGTTTTTTTTTAACCTATGAAACACACCCCATCTCAATGTGGTCAATATACAATAAATGAAAATAAAACTGTGTGTGTTGCCCCCATCTTTAGAAAGACAGGGAGAAGGACACAAACAAATTAAAACTAACTGACAGTAACCACAATGTCCCTTGTAGGACAATAAGGGAAAGAACCATCAACATAACACCAAAATGCTCTATGTGTCTGCTTCTTATAAATATTATCGTCCACCCAGCTTGGGTCTTTAACCTATCAAACAAACCGCAGCCCAATGTGGTCAACAAACAATAAATGAAAATAAAACTGTGTGTTTGTATTCCCCATGTCTTTAAAAATATGGGGGAAGCACTCAAACGAAACAAATTAAAACTAATTGCCAGTAACCACAATGTCCCTAGCAGGATGATAAGGGAAAGAACCAATAGTGCAACACACAAAATGCTCTACACATCAGCTCACTGAACAGCTTCTTATAAATGTTATAGCCCACCTGGATTGGTTCTTTAACCTATCAGGCACACTCCAATCCATATAAGCTCATGAATAAATCTGAATTTGAAAAAGGCTGTTGGGTTAGGGCTGGCTGACCAAATACCATTTAGTGTAGCATTGCCATCTAATGAAATATTTGACACATTTATTTTGGGGGGAGGCTGTGACCTGTATCGCTACCTTTACCTTTACCTCTCCAGTGTAGAGGGGAAATCTGCTTCTCTTTCTCTAGTGTTATTAATTTTGAAGTTGCCAAACCCCAGGTAAAGTATAGAAAATAAAGGTGCTGTAGTTTCCTTTCGGATGGATAGTCTAAGCTAAACAGTCTTTGTTGAATCTCTTGCTGATTTGTCTACACACATTCATTAGGCTTCTTTACTCCTGAGTTTCATTAGTATGTATTCCTTGTGTAGCAAATCAACACCATTCCCCTCCCTGAAATCAGAAAACTGTCTGTTAGTCTCTAATTCTAAGATTCCAAGCAGACTCACATATCCAGGCAACTAACTGAACTCTATCTCTATTCCTTATGTAGTAAATCAACTCCTATCCACTCCCTGAAATCAAAAAAGTGACTGTTAAGTCTCTAACATTCCTAGCAAACTCTCACACATCCAGGCAGCTAACTGAACTCTAGAAACTGTCAACATAGGCTATTCCCTAGCAATACACCAGCGTGCGATCAGACTGTGCTTAGATCTGCTACACTAATAATGAAAAGAAATAAAGTGCTAAACAACTGCCATGGTTTAGAAGAACAACATTGTGGTCTGGGACATTTCTATCTTTTTATGCCAAGTCTTTCAGGATAGGCCTTTCTTCATAGCATGGCAACTGTCGTGCAGACTCTAGTAAAATCATTTTCCAATTTTACATGATTTTTTTCCGACTATACACAATGCAAGTAAACATATAGCCACATAGCTGCAGGACAAAGCAAATGTATCTACAGAAAAAAGTTTTGCAACCTTCACAATAAGCAAAGTCATATGCCAGAGTGGTACATAGACAATGAGAAGCATTACTTATATAATTACAAACATGATAACTGTTGCCACAAGTAAAATAAAAAAAAAATCAAGTTCCATGGGAACAGACAAAATACCTGACAATTTTCTCTACAGAATCAAAGAAAATGTAACCAAAGCACAAACAAAAATGTTAAACAAACTATAGCATCCGGACACAACTTTGATCTGGTAATAGGCTGTACTGGTACCAAGAACCTGCAGGCAGATTACACCAGAGGCAACAAATTTTAGACCCATCAATTTGCCTGACCAGTATTCTGTGTAAAATTATATAGAGAGTTATAATGGAGCTGATTCAAAATTATACAGGGGACCAGGGAGCTATGTTTTTCAGCAATGGAACAGTATAGGTTTGTTAAGGGGAGATCTTACTTTTGAATTTCATGCCATTCTTGGAAGAGGCAGAAGCAGCACCTGATGCAGGACTGATGGTGCATGTTGGTTGTCTTGACCTTGCTACAGCATTCAGCACAATTTCATATAACGAATAACTGGCTAATTAAAAACCTTAAAATCATTTCATACATAGATGAATTAATAACATACTGGTTAAGCAACCGAGCGTAACAAGTTAGGATGGGAGTTGCCGCTTTATCCCAGTGGGGGTTACCAGTATTGCCCTGTAGTGAATTTTACTGCAGCTACTTCTTTTTGGACTACACTTATTAGATTTAAAAGTGGAAATGGTCTCTGGATAATGTAATATACTGCAAAATCCCAACATATTTCAGTAAAAGATGCATAAGTTCTCCAAAACAGTCTACAAAAATGTATTATATTTGGAGCAGTAGCAATGGCAGCATTTTTAATGTCAGTCAGTGCATCATAAGAATTGGTAAAAGGCATACATTATGATTACAAAATAAATAAACCCCAAAAATGTCACATTAATTTTAAAATTCTAGAGACAATTGTAGACAAAAATGAAAATGTTACCTTCTCACAATTAAATCAGTTGTTCCAATACTAACAATACTTTATAATACACAAAATTTGGATCTGAAATGCTGGGTCCAAATTTTGTGTGTGAAAAATTTAAACTTTGACCAGTATGTACCTACCAAAGTCAGAAACGTATTATGTAGTCCTTTTTATTCTAAAAGGCTTGTCTAGTCACATAGGCAAGATAATTGTACCATTTTATACCTCACTGTTTTCACAGCCTTCAAGCAAGCTGCCGGAAAGAACCCGAAAAGGTATTTATTTATTTATTTATTTAAGTTTGTTAACCGGGAAAGTCCATTGGGCCAAGGTAGCCCATTTTCAATGAAGGCCCGAGCAGAAAAGCTCCAGACAGAAAGACAATATAAAATGTATTAGTACAGCATATGAGAGCAGTAATTTAACATTCAATATACAGAAAAACAATATGTTAAAAACATTCAAATATATGAGGTAAGTCAATCACTTATAAGATATTTATAAAAATAATAAATTAATGTTCATTACATTGAAATATATGAGATAAGTCAATCACTTATAAGATATTTACAAAAACAATAAATTCATGTTCATTTAATACAACATATTTTTAGACAAAGGAAATTTTAGACAAAGGAATTGAAGCAGTGGCAGAGATTGTGAGTAGGATACAATAGGGATAGGTATCAGAAATCAGGTAGGATGGGTACAGGAGCACTCCCAGAGAGAGGAGAGGTGAGAGTGGAGTAGGGTTTTTAAAGGAAGGGAGGTTCTGGGTAGTTCTAATGTGAGGGGGAAGAGATTTCCATAATCTAGCAAGGGAGAATTATAGTAGTAGTTGTCCTGGTGCATATAAAGGCTTGTAAAGTTCCAAGAGGTTCTGATTTGTGGATCTAAGTGTTCTGTGTGGCTGGTGAAGTTTTAAAGAAGAGGAGAGTGGTGGACAGTTAGAGGGTTTAAAAATCAGCTTGTGTGCTGTTGTTAGTTGAATGAAATTTAGGTAGCCTGAGAGTTCCAACCAATTTAGAGCATGGAGGGAGTTACAATGATGAGTGGAGGATTTGTATCCTGTGGCAAACTTTGAAATTGTATTTTAGCATGAAGTTTAGATTTTAGGGTTGATTGGAGATTAGTGAGTAGTGGAGCTCCATACAAAAGGAAGGGTAGGTGGTAGATAGGAGTTGTCTAGAAGACAGAGAAAGGTAGCGTCTGTGTTGATAAAGCATTCCAAGTTTTTGATGAGTTTTTTAAATATTGGTTTGTAGGTGGAAGTCATACTTTAGCTGGTCATCGATAAGGATGCCCAGAAGTTTTGTATGGGGAACTATTTCAATAGGTGTTTTGTTTAGACTGAGTATAGAGAAGGATGCTTTGTCAACAGTAGTATGTCTAGAAGGGATAAAGATCATTATTTTGGATTTGGAGGCATTTAGGGCTAGGTGATTGTCAAGCATCCAGGACTTAGTGAAGGAGAAGGCCTCTTGAGTAAGGTTTATTAATAAGGGAAGAGTTTTGGCAGAGCAGATGATAGTGGAATCATCTGTGTATTGTACCAGTTTAGTATTGGAGAGCTTTTGGTGGAAATCATTGATAAAAAATGTTAAATAGTAAAGGGGTACACTTGGGGTGTGAAGGAAAGAAGAAATACAGCAGTTTCATTTTACAGCTTGTTCCCTGGCTGAAAGATAGCTGGTGAACCATTTGATAGAAGAGGAAGAGGGATTAAGATGGGAGAGTTTAGAAAGCAGAAGCTCATGTGAGACAGTGTTGAAAGCTTTGGATAAGTCGAGGAGGAGGGTAGAAACTATGTTACCAGAGTCACAAACAGAGTTGATGATTTCAAGGAAGGAAAGGAGGGCAGTGGTGATGCTATGTCCTGGTCTAAACCCATGCTGGGTAGGAGTTAGTAGTTGGTTGTCCAGTAGGTAGGGTAATAGTTGCAGGGGAATACATTTTTCGTGTATCTTAGACATAGGGGATAGGATAGCAATAGGGCAAAAGTTGGAGCTTGAACAGTTGTTACCTCCTTTGTAGAGGGGGATGATGAAGGCTTTTTTTCCAGAGGTGTGGTATGTAGGACTCCTAAATGGAGCGATTGATTAGGATGCTGATTGGGAGGGCTATGCCATCAGCAGCTTGGATGGAATGTCATCTGGGGCATTAGAGCAAGGTTTTAACTTTAGCGGGAGCTTTTTTATAGTGTGAGTAGGAATGGATTTGCGAGTAAATGGGGGGACTCAAGAGTTATTGGGGGTTGAATTTTTGGTTTCAGTTATGTTGGGGGGGATATTGCTAAGGAAAGAGGAGGTGAGTTTACCTATGGAGTCAATGAAAAAGGAGTTGAATTGGGTAGCTAGGTGGAGGTCAGGTGTGTCTGGGTCAGGGCAGGGGTTCTCTTTTTTACCTGGGGATAGTATTGTTGCAATACTACTCCAAAACTTTTTAGGGTTGGTTTTATGATTATTTTGAAGTTTAAGGTAATAGGATTTACAGTCAGTGGCTATTTGTTTTTTTTACTTGATTTCACAGTTGCTTGTATTCGACAAGAGAGTTGGGAGTTTTGCATTTTTGATAGTATTTCCAGGTTTTGTCTCAGTGACGCATAAGTAGTTTTGTGTCTTTGGATAGCCAGGGGGCTGTTTTGGATCAGAGTCTTTTGGTTCTACAGGGGGCAAAGTGGTTAAGTATATCAGTGAAGATTCTATTGAAAAGTGAGACAGCAGCATCTAAAGGGAAGGACTTTAGAGGGTTCCAGTCTATCGGTTTTAAGGCATTAGAGAAAAATAGGGGGATGAAGTTTTGCATGTTGCGTGTAGTAATGTGTTTGTGCTGAAGGAGGAGGGTGAAAGGGGAATGGCATATGTAGGCAGGGAGATGGTCACTAAGGGGGTCAGGGAGAGTACCACTATCAGAAATTCAGTTTGGGTGAGACACTAGTATCCAGTGAAGGATGCTACCTGAGGTGTAATCTTTATTTGGTCGAGTAGGGTTTTGGTTAGCTGAGTGAATTGATATAGGTTGATGCTTTGAGAAGGGGTAGATGAGTCAATGGAAGACCAGTTAATGTTGAGATTGCCTAGGATTATTGTCTCATTGTTTATGTTGGAAGTGAACCAGGCAAGAATATCTTCCAGAATAGGGATATTGTTACCAGGTGGTATGTACATGGTGGCAATGCATAAAGTTTTATTGTTTACTTTGAGAAGGGCAAGGGTTAGCACGGCTGTGTCAGATGAGGGTATGGGCTTAGTATAGGGTGTCACTGTTAAGGAGGAGGAGAAAAGTAAGGCTAATCCCCCACCTTTCTTTTGGGATCTGTCACTTCTTATAAGTTTATAGTTAGGGGGCGTTATTTTGGTATCTGTTTTGTGTGGTTTTAGCCAAGTTTCTGTGATAGAGAGAATATCAGGTTTGTTATGGAAGATCCAGGCATGAAAGGCAGGTATTTTATTACAAAGGCTCCTGGCATTAAGTGTAGCAAGGAGAAGAGATTTGTGGGGGAGGGGAGAGCTAAGTTAATTAAGTTTGTAGGTAGAGTTGTGTGAAGGGTCTGGGTTAGGGTGTATGTCTCCAGAGCAGAGGAGGAGGGTGACTAATTCTGAGTAGAGAATGGATAGGTATCGGTGTTCTAATGGGTCATATGTGTGGGTAGTGAAACCTAATGAGGTTAGCTTGGAGGGTATGGGAAGTGGTTTTCTAGGAGTAGGGAAGAGCTTCCTTTGAAATAGGAAAGATTCATTATGTTTGTAGCAGTGGGTGGAGGCTTTGGTAGAAGAGGGGGAGTTTTTTTAATGTAAATTGCAGTTGTGTGAAAGGGAGGAGAGTAATGAAACTGTGGGAGACTTGTATGATAGAGTAGGTAGAAGAGGATTAGGCTTTGAAATAAGGGTAGTAGAGCATAAGCAGCTTTTGTTTGCATGATAGGTGATAGATGTGAGTTAATTCAGAGGGATATGTAGGATGAGAGATGGTTAATAAATATGAGAGGTGTAGTTACAATAGTTTGTGAGAGGATGTATAAACAGGGATGTTGCAGGGTGGAGGATGAGTCAAGCAGTGGGCAGTGGGTGGATGTAAGACAACAGGCTGAGGATAGTGATAGGGTGTGGAGGGAGGAAGGGACCAAGTCAGATAGGCAGGTTATATGTGGGAGTAGTTAGAGAGCTATAAATGTAGATGTGCTGGGGTGGGTGGGAATTGGGGGCAGGGTAGGGGAGGGGAGTGGAGTGGGCCCGCAGGACAAACAGAGTGGAAAGAGCTGAGAGAAGAGGAAGCCTACAGGAACAATCAGTGGAATTGGAAGTCTAGCAGTAAGGAAATAAGAGAGCACAGGTAAGGGAAGGCTGGAATACAATGGTTATTGGGGTAAAAGTGGACTGTAACCAATGTGGAGAGTGAGCTACAGAGTGAATGCTAAACACTAAAGTACAGTGGGGAAAAGCCTAACTCAAACCTAGAGAGCTGGAGGTTATGGTAGGGAATGAATGTTTTACACTGCCATCTAGTGGCAGACCCGTGTAAATTGCAACTGAAGAGAGAAGAGGGAGAATATAGTGAATGGGGGCAGGCTTCTAGCAATACAGGGAGGGGCACAACACTAGGCAGACTACATAAGCAGAGAAAAGACACCAAAGTTGAAGCACATACACTGGTATAACTTTAGGCAGCAGCAGGATTTTTATCCTTTTTTTTAGGAACTCTTTTTAGTTTTATTTGGTTGTCACGGGTTGAAAAGTTCCAGGTGGTGAGAGGGAGAAACTCCTTGGGAGAATGGGAGGGCAGGACATAGTAAGGCTAGTGTAACTTTAGGCAGCAGCAGGATTCTTATCCTTCTTTTTTAGGAGCCCTTTTTGGTTTTTTTGGTTGCCACAGGTTGAAAAGTTCCAGGTGGTGAGAGGGAGAAACTCCTTGGGAGAATGGGAGGGCAGGATGTAGTAAGACTGGTATAACTTTAGGGAGCAGCACAATTCTTATCCTTCTTTTTTAGGAACCCTTTTTGGTTTTATTTGGTTGTCACGGGTTGAAAAGTTCCAGGTGGTGAGAGGGAAAAACTCCTTGGGAGAATGGGAGGGCAGTATGTACTAAGACTGGTATAACTTTAGGCAGCAGCAGGATTCTTATCCTTCTTTTTTAGGAACACTTTTGGTTTTATTTGGTTGTCACAGGTTGAAAAGTTCCAGGTGGTGAGAGGGAGAAACTCCTTGGGAGAATGGGAGGGCAGGATGTAGTAAGACTGGTATAACTTTAGGGACCAGCACGATTCTTATCCTTCTTTTTTAGGAACCCTTTTTGATTTTATTTGGTTGTCACTGGTTGAAAAGTTCCAGGTGGTGAGAGGGAGAAACTCCTTGGAAAAATGGGAGGGCAGGACGTAGTAAGCTCAGGCAATGTTAGCAGCTTGCAGTGAACAAGAAAGGCCTGCAGTTATGATGACTCCTTATTAAAAAAATAACAGGGTTGGAAAATTATTGAGAAGGACTACAGGAATTCTTATATTCCATTTCTTACAGGTTACTTAGAAGTAACCACTGCCTGACGTATAAGAAAATTGGTAATCTAGTTGTATATGAGAGTTTATGTCTGTAACAACTGGGGAAGCTAGTATCAAATCCGTGAACCTAATATTAAAAATAAATGAAAATAGAAAAACATGACATACAAGTTACACAGTGCCTTCCAAGATTGTGATACAATCGAATAAACTTCCTTTTACAAATTTTGTATATATATATATATATATATATATATATATATATATATATATATATAAAATTGGGTGTATACATATACATCAAATACACCCATCATCCATGTGACAAAGGAGGATACTGCCAGTACAGCTATCCAAAATTTTGTAAATAATTATATGTGATCTGTGAATATCAACATGAGTTATATAAGACGCTTGTGTTACAAATGTATTAGAACTGTATGTCATGTGTATATCAAACTGCTGGTACAGAAGTGTGTGTTGAAAAGGTTTTTGCAAAGTAATGTTTGAACTGTAGCCACAGTATGCCCTACTGGAATAGAACAGAAATGTGCATGCACTATTGTAACTGTTTAAAAGTATATATTTTAATAGTGGAAACTGGAATA
Source organism: Protopterus annectens (assembly GCF_019279795.1). Taxonomy (NCBI): domain Eukaryota; kingdom Metazoa; phylum Chordata; order Ceratodontiformes; family Protopteridae; genus Protopterus; species Protopterus annectens. The sequence continues at coordinate 1,913,394,879 of NC_056737.1, forward strand.
CAGGACGTTAACTTCAGCAAAATAGCTGAAATTAAATTACTTTATGGCCACTCAATAAAAAGATGATATTTTCAGCTTTCAGTGCAACAACAGACACATAGTCTGTGCTGAGAAGCATTCTGTATCGTCTTTTAACTATTTAATTACTAATTACTACCTCTGAAAGCATGAAGGAATGCAATTGTTTTATGACTTCCCGCATCTGCCAAAGATCTGAGGTCTATGCATTTTCACAGGCAGATGCTAAATACTAACTGTTTCCAGCAGTGGGGAGTTCACCCGGGATAGAGTCAGATGACAGGAATGATGTCATTCTGCAAGCTGTCCCAGCAGTAATATTTGAGATATTAATATGAGAACTCTCTGATGGAGACAGTGCATTCTGTATTCTGTCTTGGACCTGACAAGAACCATTCACCACAACATCTGCCTTGCTCTGATGAAGTAAGTTTCTAGGGAATGATATAATTCTCTTGGATATAGTCAGGAGTATAGAAAATCTTAGTTTAGATATTTTTTTTTATTTATTTGAGACTGTCCTGCAATGTTGTTTTAAATATTTCCTGTGATTTTGAACTCTGATATCACTGTGATTCTATATTGAGTATTTTCTTGTTCATAGGTTCATATGTAGGTACTAGGCTATCAGCCCAAGGGCCTATGTAAGCGTAGCCAACAATGTTCCTTGGTTTACGCTACCCAAAAAAGTTTTTTTCCTGTGCCACTATCGAGCAGATGCAGAAGTGATCCCAGGGTGTATTTCCTATTTCCCATCCATTCATCAAGATTTTTCTTGAAGAGTGCTAATGAAGAACTTTGCTTGACATAGATGGGTAGCCTTTTCCAGAGTATGGGAAGTCTCTGGGACAGGAATCTATCCCTCCAGCATGTCCTGTTTATTGTGGTGACAAGGTTTAGGTCCCTAGAGCGTGTAGCTCAGAGGGATTGGGATTTCTTTAGGTGTAGCATGTCCAACAGCTCTGGGTTTGGCATAGCTTTATATGTTAGGCAGAGATCACCTCGGAGTAGGCGATATGCTATGGAGTAAAGCTGGAGTTTTTTGAGGCAGTCAGTGTGGGGCATTTGTTTGAGGCCAGTAATCCTCTTTGTGAGGTACTTCTGTGGCCTTTCCAGCTGCTGCAGATGTCTTGTGAGGTACATTCCAAAAGGGGTGTTGTACTCTATAATGGGTCTAATGAGTGTCGAGTAGAGGGGAACTATGACATCTTTTTTCCTGGATGAGAACCCTTTTATGATGAGGTGTGCCATGTAGAAGGACTTCCTGACTACTGTGGCGATGTGACTATCAAAGGAGAAACTACTGTCCACCTGGGTCCCAAGGTCATTTATCACACATTCGGTGTTAAGTAGATTGCTGCCTATGTGGTAGTTCATGAGTACAGAGTTTTTACCAAAGGGGATGACACTGCACTTTTTGGCATTGAGCTTGAGACCATGGCTCTGACATTAGGCATCTGTCTCAGCGAGACCCTTCTGTAGGATGTCCACATCATTTGGGGACTTGACTATGGCTCCTAGTTTGCAGTCATCTGCGAACTTCATTAGCCAGAGGCCTTCTGTGTTAGCCTGTACTTCAGAGAAGTAGATATCAAACAGGAGAGGTCCCAGGAAAGGAACCCTGTGGTCCTCTACTTGTCACTGCTTTGAGGTCAGATTTGGAGTCTGCAACTTTTACAGTGTGGGTTCTGTCAGTGAGCCAGTTGGCAACCCATCTTGTGCTGTAGGGATTTATACCTAGTTTAGTGAGTTTAGCTATAATTCCAGAATAGGGGATGGTGTTGAAAGCCTTGGCGAGGTCAAGATAGGCTGTGTGAACCACCTTACCTCATCTACGGCTTTGGTGACTGCCTCAAAGAAGTCAGTCAGGTTCAGGAGGCATGATCTGCCTTTCACAAACCCGAACTGGGTGGGATCCAGAGTTTGGAGGTTACCAATGTCTTTGTTTATGAGTTCCATGATGATACGTTCCATGGCCTTGCAGACCAGGCTCATCAGGCTAATAGTCGATAGTCCCCGGGATCAGTGGTGGCTCCCCCTTTGTGGAGTGGGATAACTGTTGTTGTGTGCCATTCAGTTGGCACAAAGCCTGATGTGAGGCTATTATTGAACATGGTGCTTAAGTGGGGAGCCAGTTCATTCTGAGGTTCATGTAAAACGCAGCCTGGGATGTTGTCCAGTCCCATGGATGCTGTGTTTTTGGCTTTAGAGAGTGCAGCTTTTACCTGCGTAGTTGTGATTACAGGGACTCTGCATTCTTCCTGTATAGATATGGAACCTTTAGGGGTTGAGGGGGGGGTAAAGTTAGCACTGAACCTATCTGCCAGGATGTTGGCAATATCAGTTGGTTCTGTAATTTTCATGCCTTTGTGCTGTGACTCAGAGCAGATCTGGGTGTTGCCATCGAGATTCTTGACATAGCTATAGAATGCTTTGTGGTTGTCCTTAGAATTAGTCATGATTTTGTTTTCGTAGCTAGCTTTGGAGGATCTTATAAGGGATCTCAGCTTCTTACTGAGGCTGACCAGGGAGCTCCTCCACTCATGGGATTTTACTCTCTTTTGCAACAGTTTCTTCCTTCTGTTGTACAGTTTGTTTATGGCAGGGGGCCACCAGATTGGCTTCCTTTTTTTGGAGGATAGCGTCTTGGCTCTGTTTGGGATAGCACGATCCATGCACTTGTGTAAGTGCTTATAAAGTGCAGTTGTGTAGGATTCAGCAGTTGTAACTGTATTGTCCATCTGCATGGGTGTCATGAAGTTCACCACTTCTGTCTTAAGAAGCATGAAGTTGGCTTTGGAGAAATTTTTTACCATGGTGTCCTTAATGGGGGGTGGGGGCAGGATGTAGATATCAAGAATGATTAGCTTATGGTCGGATTGGACCAATGAGGAAATGACCTCAGGTATGGAACACCAGTCACTCATGTTGGTAATGAATAGATCTAGGATATTGTTGCCCCTGGTGGGGGTGTGGATAAGTTAATCCAGGGCATTGGAGTTTATGAATTCCAGAAAGCGTTGAGTTAAGGAGTTGGTACACGAGTAGTTTTCCCAGTTAATGGTGGAGTAGTTGAAGTCGCCCATTATTAGGGTGTTTGGTTGAACTCTAATATTTTCCAGTACATCAAGAAAAGAGGAGTGGGAATCCTGGGGCATGGTGGGGGATCTGTAGCAAGCTACAATTTGGATTGCAGTTTTGCCCAGAGTTATTTGCAAATGGATAACCTTGGATGCATTATGCTGAGCAACTAGACTGGAGATGTGGATATCCTTAATGAATATGGACAGACCTCCGCCTTTGGTGTTTCGGTCCAGGTTACATGGCCAAAAAGTGTGGTATGAGTTATAGCCTGGTAGTGCAGGGGTGCTCTCTGGAGCCTTGAACCACGTCTCAGTCACTGCACAGATACCGATTTTGAGATTTAGACTTCTAGCATTGAGTAGCATCACCCTCAGTTTTTGCTTGCCTTTTCCTGTTATGGTGGTGAATTTGTTATTTGAACCTTGCCTAAAAAAGGCACTATAGGGGCAGCAAGAGCCTTAGCCAATATCCGGAATCCCAGGGGCGACAGGTGCAGGCCATCTGTGGCAAAGCATCGTGGTCTGTCGACTATGTCATCCCAAGCAGACAGATACTGGATCCCCTTAGAATGACACCAGAAGCTTAGCCAATTGTTGAAGTCAATCATTTTGTCCTTGTACTGTAGTATCATTTGGGGTGATGGCAGAATGCTACTCAGGGCTAGGGTCATACCTGGCTGAGCTACAAGATCGGAGAGCTCTTCCATGTCTCTTTTCATGTAGTCCAGGGAGGTACGTCTCAGGTCATTCACACCAACATGGACAATGACAGAGTCATATTTGTACTTGTTGTGGAGTGACCTGAGTGTGTGGGTTATACGGCAGATCCTGGCACCCGACAGGCAGCTGACAGTAACCTTCTCCTTCTTTAGCCTGGTGAGTGGGACATCAGTGTGGCTGACTATAGAGTCACCTATGACTAGTGTGGTGGGTACGTTGTTTTGCCTTATTGGCTGGGGTTGAGTGGCACACTGAGTCTGTGGGCTATGTGTCATTTGGGTTGTGTTGGGGGATGGAGGTTTCTTGTGTTTCTGCTTTGGAGGTCTCTGTTGTTTAGACAGATTATTATTGAGAGCCTCCATGAATGTTTTTGTGTTACTATGTGTGGATTTTGGTGGTGTAGATTTAGTGAGACTATGTGATGAGTGTGGTGTGGTGCAAATGTTTACCTTCTCCTCATGACTGTCAAGTTCAGTCTTAGTTGGAGAGAGCTTTAACTCCAGTTTGGCTAGATAAGTGCATCTCTCACAGGTTGTAGTGTTGGGTGGTAGGAGGAGAGGGTTGTCTGTGTACATGAGGCAATTTCTACATTGCCTGAAGAGGCCCAGATTCATCAGATAGACAGGAGAGATCACTGAAAGCTGACCCTTGGACATGCCTGAATAAAAAAACTATTTTCCTCTAGATAAGTGAGGAAAGTGAGTACAAAAGCTGTTTTTCTTTAAGCAAGTGAGAAATGTAAGCACAAAAACTGTTTTCCTCTAGGTAATGAGGAAGTTTGAGTTCTATAGTAATTAGTAGCTTATTTAGTGCTTACAAGTTCTGAACAAGTGCTGAGCATGAATAAGCAAATTTAAGTGCTAAAACTAAGAATCTGTATCTGCACTAGACGAGTTACAGGACAGAAACAAATGCAAATGCAAGCTTTCAAATCAGAAAGTTGAGAGAGATGGAAGAGATTGCCCAAATAGCCAATAACTACAATTTCTGGGCCAGAACCACTCATTATGTGGTAGACAGGTTACCTAGTGCTTTCCACTCCCACTGATAAGCTAGAAGGCTTCCCTCCAACACAGAAAGGCTTGGGGGGCTCAGAAGCATACATACAGTCCCCGATACATAAAATCTGTATCTGGAACACTAGTTACAGGAAAGGTAGGAAACAGGCTTACAGTCTTTTTTTTGTTTGTTTTTTTTGTTTGTTTTTTTTACAAAAAAGTAGCAAAAACAGTAGTAAAAGCAATTCACATGCAGTGCAAGCTAGCACACTTGAGTATGTAGCAATATTAGACCAAACACAGTTTAAAAATGCAATTAAATTAAAAAGGACTAAAAGCAAGTGCAGAAAGAGTTTATTAGGTAGAATGTGGTAAAGAGATGGGACTGGGGGAGTGTCCCAGATCAAATCTACTGTGGGGCAAGCAACTGCAAAAGCCACCAAATTTAAACTACAAACCAAAAATAGGGAGGGTGGGTAGGACAAAACAGTTTCAACAGAAATCTAAGCAACAACTAACAGTACAAACTCTAAAAACCAAAAGAAATATATACTCAGCTCTATATATTTGCAGATCAGTCTCTCAGAACAGGGAGATAACAGTTTCAACAGAAATCTAAGCAACAATTAACAAGCTCTATAACCAAAAAATATATTCAGCTCTGTATATTTGCAGATAGTCTGGAAGGCAGTTTCTCAGAACACAGGTTCCAGCAATTAAAATTATTTTATTATTTATTATTAAATGTATTTAAACATTTCATTGTGGCTGATCTGTCTAGAGATATTTAAGTTTTGAGAGCACTTGCATATTTATATGGTGACATTGTGTGGGCCACTCCTAATAACCTTGCTCTTGGTCAAACTACCATTTGTATTAATGTTAATATTACACAGTAAGATTGGACACCCTTTGTTAAGGGCCTTAAAGTAGCTGATAAAGATTTGGCTGGTGGCAGTGATAACAAGGTGGGGAACAAAAGGTGGGAGAGACAGTAAGTGGGAATGACAGAATGCCAGCAGTAAGTTGTCTGGAGACAACAAGGATACCAAACTACCACAAGAGGTTATATCCTATCTTAGCAAATGGGAAAAAGGCCACTGCTAAGACAGACACAGCCTCTGACCTAACCATTGTGAAGCCTGCAGAAGTTAAAGAGGAGCACTACTTGCTTGGGCAGTCTACTTCAATCACAGCTTTAGGAGGGACCCCATTCCTAATACTCTTGGCTAGGGTTCACCTTGACTGGGAAGGTGGAAAGGTAAGCAAGCAGGTGTGTTTGAGGATATCCATGCAGATGTCCTGATAGGGAATGATTTTGATAATGCAGTACCTTGTGTGCATGCAGTGACATGCACTCAGGCTTGGAGACAAGCATGTGGGGCTGATATCCTGGGGGACACCCAGACAGACAGCATACTTGAAGCCAGGACTGGTGAGGTGGCTAATTCTGGGAGGGAGCTGTCCTGTAGCAGTGAGACTGAAGATGAACCACAGCTGCTTGTGGGTACTGATGTTCCCTTGGACAGACTCACTGCAAGGGCAGAAGGGCAGATGTGAGTAGTAGTACCCAGGGTGACAGTGAAGCACCACTGTCAGAGGATACCAGATTTCCTGTGGAAGGGGAGCTGGGAAGGCTTACAAAGAGATAGTTGAGACAGGCTCAGCTCTCAGACCCTACATTACAAGGCTTGAGGGAGATAGCCAGGGAGGCACCTGATTGTCAAGGAAATCTTTATACTGGGACAAAGGGTTACTATATAGTGCGTGGATCCCTGAATGAAGGCTAGAAGGTGAGAGAATACAGCAGTTGGTAGTGCCAGAGCCTACCATCTGACACTTCTAGCCATAGCCCATGACTTTCCCTTTGCAGGTCATATGGGCATAAAGCATACAAAGAGACATATTATGCAGAACTTTTATTGGCCTGTGATTTCCAGGGACGTAACAGGGTACTGCAGGACCTGTGTGCAGTGCCAAAAGCTAGACAAGGCAGGAGACAATGTGAAAGCTCCTTTGATGCCTTTGCCTGTGACTGAGGAGCCATTTCAGAGGGTAGCTATGAATATTGTGGGGCCTCTGAGTACCACAAGTTCCACAGGGAAGAAGTATATCCTAATGCTACCAGATACCCTGAGGCAGTGGCCCTGTCCTCCATTGAGGCTGAAAAGGTGGAAAATGCCTTGTTAGAAATTTTAAGCAGGGTAGATTTCACAAAACAAATACTGACTGACAGAGGTGCCAATTTCATGTCAGACCTACTGGCTTGTCTGCAGTAAGCACTGTGGGGTGAAGCACCTAAAGACCACCCCCTACCAACCCCTGACTAATGGTCTGGTGGAGAGGTTAATCTCTACACTAAAGACCATGTTACAGGCATTTGCAGACCAGTTTAAGAGGGAGTGGGACAAATATTTGCCCCATCTGTTGTTTGCTTACAGAGAGGTGTCCCAGAAATCCACAGGTTTTTCACTTTTTGAGTTGCTGTATGGGCACAGGGTGAGGGGACCTCTAGATTTGATTCAAGATGAGTGGGAGGGTGAGTGTGAATCCCACAAGGAGTCTGTTGTGGCATATGTCCTAAATCTCAGGACAAGGCTCAGGAAACTCATGGACTTGGCCCAGGAGAACCTGGCAGAAGCCCAACAGCAGAAAAAGTTTTTGTATGACAGGAATGCTTGAGCCAGAGAGTATGCTGTGGGGTAGCAGGTTATGGTTCTCATTCTGATCAGACACAATAAGCTGCAGGCAGCTTGGGAGGGACCCTTCAAAGTGGTAAGGAAGGTCAGTGATCTTAACTACATGGCAGAACTGCTAGGCAGGAGTCAGAGGCACAAATTGTACCATGTTAACATGAGGAAACCTTACCATGATAGGAAGGCCCTGATGCTAAGTATTTGCAATAGAAGGCAAGAGGATTCTGAGGGGGGACCTATGGCTACAGGGACCCAGCCAGCAAAATCCCAAGTTACTGTGGTGTAACCTAGGGCTACAGGCATATGATATGATATGACAGTGGAACACTGTAATGGGGTCAGCAATGCAAAGGCAGCTGGAATACCAAGACAGGGAATGGGGTAATGTATTCCCAGATAGGTGTATCCCTCTCAAGCAATGTTTCTCAAGGGTCACTTGAAAAACTAGCTTGAGACTTTAGGGAGGGTAGTGTGACAAAGGGGGGTACAGCCAGCACAGGTATCTGGGATTTTGTAAATAATTATATGCCATTTCTGAATATCAACATGACTTATATAAGATGCTTGTGTTACAAATGTATTAGAACTGTATGTCATTTCTATATCAAACTGCTGGTACAGAAGTGTGTGTTGAAAAGGATTTTGCAATGTGCTGTTTGAACTGTAACCACAGTATGCCCTACTGGAATAGAACAGAAATTTACATGTACTATTGTAACTGTTTAAATGTATACATTTTAACAGTGGAAACTGGAATACAGGAGGTTAACTTCAGAAAAATAGCTGAAATTAAATTACCTTATGGCCACACAATAAAATATGGTCTCTTTCAGTTTTCAGTGCAACAACAGACACAGAGTCTGCACTGAGAAATGTTCTGTCTTGGACCTGACAAGAACCATTCAGCACAACATCTGTCTTGCTCTGATGAAGTAAGTTTCTAGGGAACAGTATAATTCTCTTGGATATAGTCAGGAATATAGCCAAGCTTAGTTTAGATATTTGTCTTTATTTATTTAAGACTCTCCTGCAATGTTGTTTTAAATATTTCCTGTGATTTTGAACTCTGATATCACTGTGATTGTATATTGAGTATTTTCTTGTTCTTTTAATATTTATTATTAAATGTATTTAAACCTTTCATTGTAGCTGATCTGTCTAGAGATATTTACGTTTTGAGAGTACTGGCATATTTATTTGGTGACACTGTGCGGGTCACTCCTAATAACCTTGCTCTTGGTCAAACTACCATTTGTATTAATATTAATATTACACAGTAATTTTATTTATTTATTTATTTATTTATTTATTTAAATTTGTTGACCGGGAGTGTCCGACTGGATGTAGGTCCATTTTCAGCGGAGGCCCGGGGAGAAAAGCTCCACAGTTAAAATAAACAGACAGTATTTACATTGGATTACATAGTGATTAACAATTTACATAGCAATTACTAATAACATATTTACAGATGAAGAACATAGAACATCAGTAGACAACTAGAATCTTTATCTGTGAAGTGCATACCAGACATTAACAAATGTTACAAGAAGAAGACGTTCGTGCTGTTTAATAAGTACTGGCTTATGAGCATCTGAGCTTGCTATAATCAAGGTAGTTAGTGGAGTGGAAAGAAAGGTAGTGGTTGGATGGGGTGGATGATATTAGAGTGGGAGTTGCAAGGGCATAGCCAGCATGTTTTTAGTTGCGCTTTTAGTAAAGTTTTGAAGTGGGTGCATGATGGTATGGAGGTAATTGTAGGTGGGAGTGAGTTCCATAATTTGGCTATGGCGCAATAGAATAGTGCTTCACCAGCAGAGTTATTGGCTTTAGTGATCTGCAAGTGATTTTTGGACACCCTTTGTTGAGGGCCTTAAAGTAGCTGTTAAAGAGTTGGCTAGTGGCAGTGATAACTACCTGATAGTCTGGGCAAAAGGGGGCATAGCTAGTAAACTTGTGCCAGCCTTTCCCAGGAGTGTGTGTGTGTGTGTGTGTGTGTGTGTGTGTGTGTGTGTGTGTGTGTGTGTGTGTGTGTGTGTGTGTGTGTGTGTATATGTGTGTGCGTAAATCAAACCTCAAAGAGTGTGTGTGTCAGCTACTTGTGCAGAGACATGAAGCACTGGTTAGACAGAGAGGGTGCTGAGGTCTTGGCTTTGCCACTCAGCTGAGATCTCAATTCTATAGCTGTGCCAGGGGGGAGTCTTATTGGGGATCTGGAGAAAAAGGAAGAAACCAGCCCTGGACTGACTGTAGTCTCTGTGTGCTCTTAAGAGAAATTGCACTTGATGCAGAGAGCTGCATCTGGAAATATGTCACCATCCCAGTGTACATCTCCCACTGATACCAGTGGTGAGGATTGAGGCTCCTTGATTACTGGTCCAGTGGTGAGTCGTGACAGTCCAGACACTAAAGGTCAGTGTCATTATGTTGAAACCACATGTCTATAAATAACTAATCATGCTCAGAGGAACAGCATCAGTGCAAGCAAAAAAAAAACCAGTCAAATAAATCATTGTTTTTTGCAGGTGGACACCCCCACATCCCCTGCTAATTATATATACTAACTTTGAGAACACAAACACAGAGTAATGGCATATTTGCCAACCCCAGAAATTGTTTGATCTTGGATGCCTGTCGATCATAAATGGTTGACTTAACAGCTGTCGACAAACACATTCTTGACCAATGGGACAGAACCCACACACACACACACACACACACACACACACACACACACACACACACACACACACACACACACACACATACACACACACACACACCCACACACACACACACACACACACATACAAACATACACATATGCGCACATATTATATATATATATATATATACATATATATATATATATATATATATATATATATATATAGGGTTTCACTTTATAATCTCAAAATACTAAAATATCGAATTGTAGTATTTCGAGACTATAAAGTCAAAAGTGTAGTTACGCAAAACTGCATAATATCGAAGGCGGAAATGTCGAATCCGCTGTTGTGTTGTTGCATTCGTGATGTGTGGTGCGGTTTGTGGATTTAGCTGGGGAATCAGGTAAGTGGTGTTCTTGTAAGGGTTTTGGGTAGGGATTTTACTGTGTGTGAGTGTGTGTAGTGGTGAGTTTTATGTGTTTGCGTGTTTAGTGCGACCACGGAGTTAGTATATATAAGTAGCTTGGTGTGGGGGGTGCACAGGGGGGCTTGCCCCCTGCTTATAGGTAGGGTTGGTGTGTTTGTTGTGTTTGTGTGTGTTGTTTTGTTTGTTGTAGTGTAATTAGGTAGGTGTATGTGTGCTTGTTTGTGTGGTGGTGTGTGTATGTAAATGATCATGATTTTGAATTTCGCGGTTTTGGGTGTCGGTTTTCTGGGCTTTCAGCTTTATAGTCTCGAGATACTAAAATTCAGTATTTTAGTATTTTGAGATTATAAAGTGAATATATATATATATATATATATATATATATATATATATATATATATATATATATAAAGATAAACCATATTACTCTTCTCCAAGTATAAGCGGGGGCGGCAAGCCCCCCTGCACCCCCTGCTACTTAAATATATCAACTCCGAGATTCCACTTAGTGTAGTGAAGTGCAGTCTCGGAGTTGATATATTTAAGTAGCAGGGGGTGTGGGGGGCGCAGGGTGGGTTCCCCCCTGCTTATAGTTGAAGGGTAATATGTTTCTGTATGTACTTGTGCTGGAATATAGTAATTATTGGTAACCTGTGTGTTTTCAGTATTATGAGATTCAGTATTTTGAGTTTTCAGTATTTTGAACTTTCAAGATTTTGGTTTCAGGATTTTGGGCATTCAGGATTTTGTAGTGCGCCCATATATATGTATATGGATCCCATTCAGAAGCTCGACTTTACAAAAAGTCAAATTTCATATGGTCAAGACCATATGATTGACTTTTTGGAAAGTTGAACTTCAGAAAACAACAGCAATCTACTTTTTTGCAGGGGGCAGACCCCCAACCAGCCCCAAGATTGTACTGCAGTTGGGAAATGGTAAATTCCCAGATCCCCACTGTACTGCAGTCTCTATTTAAAAGCTTCAACATTTTGGAAATTCAATCATATGGTCTCGACCACATGATGTACAACTTTCTGAAAAGTCAGGCTTCTGAATGGGACCCATATAAATATATATATATATATATATATATATATGTGTGTGTGTGTGTGTGTGTGTGTGTGTGTGTGTGTGTGTGTGTGTGTGTGTGTGTGATGTGTTTGTCTGTATATATGTGTACATTATTTATATATATATATATATATATATATATATATATATATATATATATATATATATATATATATGTAGCAGGGGGTATAGGGGCATGGCCCCCCAACACATATGGGGTGCAGGAAGGCTTGCCCCTCTGCAAAAAAAATGTTCTTTTTAATGTTTCTTTCAGTATTTTGGCTTTCAGTCTTTTTATGTATATTAATTAAGGTTCAAAATTATTTATTTTCGACAAAAGATAGTATACTCATATAAATATATATATATATATATATATATATATATATATATATATATAATATGTATTATATATATATTTGTGCATAACATTATGAACATGGGGTACAGCAATGAAGCTTTTTGAAGGACAATAGACAATAACTTTCGTGAACTCTTACTAATGCTTATACATAATGTAAACATGTTTGCCTTTATCAGAAGGAGAAGCTGCAGTAAACTTTTTATCGCCAATAACAGCCAGATTCTCAGCAACAGACTAGATTGTACACTTACCTCACAATAGGTACTCTCTTTATCTTCTGTCTTCTGACTGATGAATTTATTTAGGTTTTCTCCCCACATTTCTTCAGACACCTCTTCTTGTTTTGGTAGTGTGTCCTATAGTTATATAAAAAGAAGGTGAGAAACATTAACTGATAACAGTCACTTCAAAACCATAGCTTACTGTCCAAAATTGTTATCTAAACTGCACGAGGGCTATATATTTTTATTTACTCATTTTTTTTTTCGGATCAGGTCCATTTTAAAAAAAAAATGACATGCTCAACAGCTCCACCCTTCCTCCAGTCAACCAGTTCCAGATATTTTCCCTAGACTGTATCATGACTAAAACACAGAGGTAAAAAAAAGATGTTTTATGCTTACTGTATCAGTATATTTAGAATAGTTATTATGCTGCAAACTTTACACATGGAAGCTAGTAATTCCATAATACCTAATAATAAAGACAATGTACACATCAAGCATTTTAATATATTTGTCTTGTTTAAAGTATCTTAAACTCTGCAAAATGTAATTCATATATCTTCTCATTTATAAATGGTACAGAAGTTCTGACAGTAGCACCTGAGTTCAACCACGATTGTAGGTGTAGATGGACAGCTAGAGAACAGAAAATGGTGTTCCTGAAGGAGCTGTTTCTTATCTTAGGGCACAATAGTATGGGGTGTGATGCTGTGTGCCTGCTCTTTGGCAGTGCCTTATAGTTACATCACAGAAAGTTGCTGAACCAGGTGGTGTGTTGTTGCTTTTTAGGTATTACACTGGCATTTCAGAAACATTTCTGAGGTTCTATTATAGACCTATTTCACTGTTTAAATCTAGTTAGTTACAGTATGAAGGGTAACACACATAAGCTATGTGAACTAATCTACTACTGTTTGCTGCAGCTACAGACGGTTCCTCACTCATGACTTCTGTATTTTCTCAGTGATCTGCAACTCTCTCAGAATCTTCCCACTCTGCAGTTCTACCACCAGAAAATACAAGCTTGCGAGGTACCAGAGTAGTGTCGGGTTTTCCATTAAAAACCTCTATGAATTAAAATGTATTTGATTAAAAAGAAACAATGCCAACATTTTATTGCAAGATGATGTCACATGTGTTTGGGTATAACTGTGGAAAGGGAATTATATGTGTAAAAGGGTGAATTTTACAGCAGAAATGAAAACAAATTCACCACACAAACAGTAACAAAGATTTATAGCCATAATCTGTGTGCATGAATAAAGGAATATTCATTCATCCATTCTCCAACTACTTTCTTAATTCAGTACAGGGTCATAGGAAGGCAGAGTCAGTCCCAACACCCAATTAGTACAGGACAGAGAAAGCAATGCTGAATGGGGCATCTTCCTATCCCAGGATGTACATATACACTAAGTCCTGCATGGGCATGTACATGTACAGATAATTTTGGGGTCACTAGGTCCCCTATGGCATGTCATTAGGATGTAGGGAGAAAGTGGTGCACCGAGACAAAACCCATGTACACAGTGGGAAAAACATCTGAGTAAATTTACAATACTTATAATATTGTTGGTGTATCATATAAAATGACAACAAAAAATAAATCCTCACCCGTCATGTTCCTAGTCACTGCTCACTGCTGACTACATGAGAGGTGTGCACCAGAGTAAATTAAACGAATAACTCTTTGTAACAAATATAAATGTATGATGTGCAATAAAACTAAAAGTGTTGGCATAATAAGATATGCCTTAACAAGTAACTAACTTAGTATACATCCTTAGATAATATAATTTACTAGAATTGGTGTGACATATGACAACAAATGAAGCCAAAAAACTTACAGCAAATGTACATTACATCATTTAAAAACAGCAGAGAAAAATGCCCTTCACTTACAAAGTTGTAGCATGCAACAGGAAACATCACAGGTCATTAAGACTAAAAGCAGCTATTCAATGACAACCTTGTCACCCAAGATAATTATAGTATTCAATGCTATAATAAAGCTGTATGGCATAAAATATCACACTCTGTTACTGTCAGGAACACACCTACTGGTCTTTCATTATACCTTTAAAAATGGGAGCTTTATATTCAAAACATTTAGAGGTGACAGCTATGATATGTGCTAGATAGAATAATGAAGAAGAAATACTGTTAAATTACTCCCAAGATTGCAACAGATAAAGCACATCATTAAATATCAGGATATTAAAATAGTTACTATCTATTATAAAAACATGGCTAAAGACAAACATTTTAAAGATGATTGCCTTCAAATCATTATTTATAAAATTAAAAAAGATGGCAAATCTAATTACTTTCTAATGCTTTAAATCTGGCACTAACAGGGCACCTAAACTAGAAACAAGTAAGTAGAAGCAAGCTGTTGCAAGAGGGGTTCAGATGCAGAAATCAAACCAAGACCAAGGTATGAAAATAGGGAAAGTGGCTATAAATCAATCTCTCTCTAACTATACACACACACACACACACACACACACACACACACACACACACACACACACACACACATATATATATAGATATATGGGTCCCCTTCAGAAAATTCCCCAAACCTCGAATTTCATATGGTTGAGACCATATGATCGAAGTTTTAGAACTTCGAAATTCTGAACGGAGATCTGCGTACAGTGCGGAATGGGAAATTCTCCATTTTCCGCACTGTAGTGTGATCTCGGATTTGGTATATTTAAATAGCAAGGGTGTGGGGGTGCAGACCCCACATGGGGGTGCAGGGGGCTTGCCCCCTTGCAAAAACATTGAGGAACATGGTTTTGTGTTCCTTTTAGATTTATTTCAGAGTTTCAAAGTTCTAAAACTTCGATCATATGGTTTCAACCATGTGAAATTCGAAGTTTTGGGAATTTGAAATTCTGAAGTGAATCTATATATATAGGTGTACTTGAGATTACCGAAATCTCAATAGACCAACAAACAAAACAGTGAGTCAAAAAGCTTGTGTCAGATGACCGACACGTCAGAATGCCGACTTCCAAATGGTCAACAGTTCAACTTGAGGGGAACAGGAAATCCACTCTTGTGGACACTGTAGTGCAATCTAGGTGTTGATATATTTAAGTTAGGGTGGGGTATGGGGGGTGCAAGAACGTGAAATGTGAAGGTAAGTGTTTTACATTTTTTATTTGTAGTTTTTGTTTTGTTTTAGTGTCAAGGGTTTAGTTTAGTGTAGATGGTGGGCAGGGTGTGAGTGAGGGGAACTAGGTAGTTTTATGTTGAGTGTTGTGTTTTTTTTATTTTGTATGTTGTTTGTGTGTGTTGTGTGTATGTTTTACGGAGGTGTGTTGGGGTTTTGAAGTGTTGGTATTGTTTGTGTCGGGTATGTATGGTTTCGGTGTTGTGAAATGTCACTGTTGTTGGCTCTGTGTTTTGCGTGTCGGTTATGTGGGATGTCGTGTAAGTGAAGTAGGCCTATATTTATATACACATTTATATATAAACACACATATTCTTTTTTGTGCTAACATTAAACTGATTTTAGGAACAAAGCACAATGTCCATTATTCTCCATTATTACTTAATCTGGCCATGGAACAACAATTAAAATGGGCAAGTCAGCTAATTATCTAGGGGGGGTACAAGACTTATTCAAACAAGGAAGATACCAGCACTTTATCTAAAATTATATATAATTTATATTACTCTACTGCATGTCCAGCCTACCTAATATTTAGCAAATTTTAAAGCCAGTTTTACACTCAGTACACTTTATTTTAGTGTCTAATTATATTCTGAAAAAAAAATTTTTTTTGTTTTTTCTGTCAGTAAGCCATACAGTGGATTTTCACATATCTTTAGCTTGTTTTCCCAACCATAATTTATGATCTTATTTTATCAGTAAATTCCATTTCTCAATATTGTACGTGACAGGTTGTTTTTGGCAGCAAGCTATTTTGAATTTTGGTTTGTACAGAAAAAGCAAATCTAATTAATCTGATGGCTGTATCGCTCACTTCTTTAAAGTTTTACATATAGTTGATATCTGTAAACGAAATAAATATGTTTTCATATTTTTGTCATGCATACAAAATTATTTAGATGCCTGCACACTTTCAAATAAATTTAATAAAAATTACAGATTTGAAAACTGTTTAGAAAACTTTTTTTTCAAATTATATAATTCTGAATTTACTACTCTCACTGATTTCCATGATTAATTTCACCTTTTGGCAATTACCCATCACGAAGTTCTTGCTTACAGTGGAAGCATCGCTGCCCTTCTGGACATCGCTCCCTTTCTGTACAAATATCAGAAGACTCCATCCAAGTCATTATAACCCTCATTTTTAATCGATGAAAGCTTTCACTATGGCAGATCATAAATTACCAAAACAAAGATTAGGTAACTACATCCCCTTTTACTCTGCTTTGTCCTGATTTCACAGCTATCTTTCTGAAGAGTCCAGTGTGTGATCGGAGTATCTGCTATAGCTGCTACAGTGACTGCGTCAAATGATGCATCCCAGGTCTCAGTGTTGGACTACTTCTATTTTCTGTCTTTATAAACAATATGATTCAGTATGTGGATGATTCTAACCTGTTACCTCCTGCCATTACATTGCAAAACTCAATCAGCCATTTATCTGGGCTTTACCCAGGTTGAAGAATTGTGTTTCTTTCTCTGGGCTGAATATGTTACTCCCACCTATAATCAAGAGTGAATATTTTCATCATGAAATCTCTGTTCCCTCATCTAACAGAATGGTTCCCCCCAACAAAAATTAGTGGAGTCACATTTGTCAGTTATAATATTAATGGAGTGCTAAGTAAAACAAGTCAGAAACTAGGCATGTTGCTCAAAGTAGAGGCCTGCATAATTCCAGAAAGAAAGAGAAAAAAAAAGTACAGGCCACTGTGCTTGGATCACTCCCACATCCTTGTCAGATGTTACATAACTTATCCTCCCATGCCAATAATAGCTCAAGTATGCCTACAATAAAACTGTTAAATTTGTCACCAATTGTCCTTACTGTTCACAACACTATATATCCAGGAGTTGTTTGGGATTCATTCCTAAACTTTGATAACATTTTATTTTCACCAAACTGCCCCTCTTTTAGCTCACACATTATACCAGCACAATATTTTGTGTTCTCTTCAGTAATGCAGTGTGACTGATATTTTAAGGTCCAGTAATCCATCTAGTGACTCAATTTATTCTTGAACCATCTCACAAATATGGAATGCTCTGACAACTACTAGAAAGTGACTTATATTAACTCTTTCCTTCAGAAATGAGTGGACAATGCACCTTTTCTTCAGCTGGTCTTGTACTTGTAGCACCACTTAATTCAGACTCCTACTGTGTCTTTCCTTAACTTTCTAACTTCAGGATTACCTGGGATCTGTTTATATTCAGTTTGCATCTTTTCCTTAACTTCCCTTGCCTAGTTATGCTCCCCCACATCTCTTCTAACTCTGGGTTCATGTTTCCTTTCTACAATGCATAATGTCCATGTGAGCTCCTTACTCTGGGCAGTCGCCCACCCTCAATCCAATTAGCTGTATATTATCTGCTCATTTTCTTCGACAATTTGAATCATCATCCTGTGTATGCTTTTTTTGTTTTTCTCAATTCCTCTTATGCAGTTTTTTCTGAGATCGTATTAGATAGATGCTACCAGTGAAATCATTGTTCTTACAGCAAATTTATAATTTTGCATTTTTGTTATTCAACACTCCTGTTCATAGGATAATTACTGTCTCAGAGCCACAAAAGCTGTACCTACATTGTATCTTGTGAATACAGTGTAGTGACAACATATATAGAACTGTTCCTTTATATACGTATACCTTAACTAATAGAACTTTTCTTCCCAGACCACCACTAAAACGGGGATCTGTCCAGTTACACTTCTGTAAACAAATAAATATGCAAACATACAGTGTACAGAATACCTTAGCTTTTGATAAAGCATCGACCACGCTTACACTCGACAATATGAAAAAAAACAAATTCCAGATTCAATGCATCAGCCGTTTAATTGAAAAATCACCAATGGTAAAATAAAAATTAAAATAAAGAAAAAACAGACATACTAACTGCTTTCACCCTGAATAATCTGCCTTCATCAGAGTCTGTTAATACATCTTTCCAATCAATTAAATACTTGGTCCAAACGAAATCAGCCAGTAAAAAACAGGTCCCCATTAGATCGATGAAAAATCAAAATCTTGAATGGCTTAGAAGTCGAAAATGCCATTCTTCGTAATCGCTATTGTGAGACTGCGGTACAGTGAAGATCAGAAAATTTGCCCTTTCCTCACTGTAGTGCAATCTTGGAGTTGAAATATATATTTGTGGGGCGTGTGGAGGGAGCAGCCCCCCACAATAGCGATTTCGATTTCCTGCATTTCCGCTCATATGAGCGCCTGAGATTTTGAAGTTTCATCTATATAATGTAGACCCGTAAAAAACATGTATCAATTAACCCTATAACAAATGACTGCAATCCTCCAAACCTTTCAGTTAATCAACCTAATCTTACCACCTATGCATAAGATTACAGAAGGAAATGTACCAAAACTGTTTTCCAATAATAATTACACAAAAAACACTCTAAAATTGTAAAATTCATTAAAAAGAAGTGTAATCATTCAAACCAGGTTTGACATCAGCATTTAACTTAATCTGCTAAATTAATTCCTTCATTTCTAAAGCTGCATCAATGTCACCACTGGTTTCCTTTACCTTAACTCGATCTACTATGAAGAATAAAAACGTTTTGAATGCTGCACATTCTTTTGTGTGGCTAAATAGTCATTTGATATCCTGCCCCTTCTAGTATCATAGATGTGCTTGTACATACGTTCCCTTAGTTTTCTTGTTGTCTTCCCCACATAAAAGGATGGACAGGTCGAGCAAATAGCCATGTATACCACATGTTTTGGTATTGCAGATACATATCCCTGGACATGCTAAAGATCTATCATAACCAGGGATCATCACATATGGCACATCATTAACAAATCTGCCCATCTTACAAGACCCGTACTTGACCATTCTTGAGTTGGATCCCCTATAACTACTATGCAGAACCCTTTCTGTTATCTCCTTAATATTCTTGCCACTGGAAAATGTTATCAGTGCTGTCATCCCCATCGTTTCCTTATATTCTGGGGTAAATATTAAATGCCAGGTCCTCCTTATGGTCTTAATAAAGTATACTGCATCCTGATTGTATGGAATTATCATTGCTCATTACTTATCGCCTTTTCTAATATTCTTTCTTATACATTTCTAACACCTGAAATGTGTTAACATTATTGGTCAAATTCGACCTCCTGAAGATAGGGTGAAACTTGTTCTCCCTACCACTTTTATCTTTATCATATACTTCCTGAATTAATTTCTTAGGGTACCCTCTGTGAAAAAACATATTGTGTTGATTGTCCATATCCAGAAAAAATTATCACCATCACTAATCATTCTAGTGAGCCATACCATCTGACCTTTAACTACCCTTTTCTTTTGAGATAATGGGTGTCATCTCTCAAAATGTAAGAAGGAGTTAGAATATTGCTTTTTTCTTAAAACAGTGGATTGGAAGACTTTATTTTGCACATCTTTATATAATAAAGTATCTAAGTAGTCAATTTTGTGATTGTCACTTCAATAAGAAAATTTCAAAAAGGTTGCGCTTTCCAAAAATTTCACAAATTCTAGTATAATGGAGCCTTCACCCACAGAAATAATATTCTAGACTTGGTACAGGTGCCACTGAAAGCAATAAACTCAGGAACAATAAGCAATTTCTGATTGGTAAACAGATCTAGGATAGGATGAAACAGAAAACACACCAATGTGGACATAAACCCTGGGATTTCGAAATGTTTACTGCATCATGATAGGTGACTTTTAATGAAGAGTGACCATGTGAAAAGAAGGGGTGAATCAGAGACACACTTAGCACAATAATCCTATACAATTTAATACCACAGATAGCCTGCTATGCAAATGACTATATACTGGCATGGAAATAAGCTACATTATTAAAATGAGAGCAATGGTAAATGCAAATGAAGATAAGCAATATAGCAGCATGATTCAGAAATGTATAAAATTTGTACAACAAGATGGTACTGCCATAGTTGTTGACTGCAGTAAAATCCTGAGGTTACAGCAGAGAGATCACAAAAAACATGTACAGAGTAGCCACCACTTTAATAGATATGTATATTGAAGAGGCTGTTATCACAGTCAGTAGCCACAGAGGTGTATATTGTTGCCTGCAGCACTGCCAAGTCATGCATCTATTCCTAACATACCATGGCTTCAATGACATAGAAAAAGTGGGCCGTTACAGTGTGGATAGGGGCACCATGCAAGAGCTAGTAGAGATATATTGCCCTCATATGTAGGCTTGTGAGATGCTTGCAGTATTCATCTTTGAAGACAAAAAAGTAAGTGTAGCTTTGAGAATCCTGGCTATATAAATCATCCAGTACGCAATCAGAGACACAGTAGGTGTATCTCAGGCATCTGCTTCAAGGAAACCTCATCAGTTTCTTGATGCTATCCTACAGCATGTGGAGGAACATATATGGTTCCCATGCACCACAAACGAGAGAAGCAACAACATGCCATCATTTTATAACAAAGTCCACTTCTCTGAGGTACTGGGAGCCCACTGACTCCCCCCTCATTGCAATAAAGACCTCATTATAATGGTATCCACTCCATCAACTGGCAAGTGAACTTTATTGCACAGGATATAATATACAGTGTATCAGCAGGTTGCCCGGGCAGTATCCAATAACTCCCACATTTCGACACACAGGCAATGTATGTCAGCAGTTTTTGTGAGGTGATTTTTCCAGAGGACCATATTATTGGAGATGTCAGATATGCCCTGGAGCCATGGCTAATGATACCAATAAGAAACACAGACTGTGGTAAAGAATGCATACAGCACTATGCTGTCATGGACACAAATTATTATCAAATATGTATTGGGATTTCTTAAGACCCACTTCCAGTGTTTAGATGTCTGCAGTGGTACCCTGCAGCATGACCCTGAAACATACAATAAAATATTTGCTCTTGTTCAAATTATCCCACACAGAAGTAGCCTGTTGTCAGCTACACCCAGTAGCTTATCCACCCCCCACTCCAATACAATTTCAGGTAGTTCATTAGACAATTTGCACCTAAATTAATTAAAATAATGTGCAGGGACAACTGCCCACTCCATTACCTCATGTGAATTGAGGGTAGCTCTGCAAAGTTTCAGGGTCTCAGTCATAAAAAGTCACTCTACAGTTCCTCTGCAGCAAACTGACCAGATTAATAGCAGCAGCTGTTTCTAATGTCACAGTTTTGAGGCTCCTAGTGTGATCATTACATTAATGAACCTTTGTAGAGCAAATGTCTGTGAATCACACCTTTATTCATTGAGCTCCTAACCAAGGCTCCATTACAGGGCTCGCTCAACATCTTGCACTTGCATGAATATCAACAAAACAAAGAGCGTATGTTTGATTAGACCAGTGACCCTGACAGTGACACTGGGAAAACTAATGTAGTATTGTGGCCAGTGTACCATTTATTAGCTAGCTATAGAACTCCATCTATGATACAACAAAAACACAATGCCTATCTACAGGAATTAAAATCACTTAGTATTAAACCTTATACCATTTTCCTAGGTAATCAAAACTATCCAAGTATAAACTGGGAAACCTGCACCACCACTAGTACACAAGTACAAAGATTCTTGAACTTTGTCAATATAAATACCCTGGAACAATTAGTCAGAGTACCCACTAGGAGGAATAGCATCTTGGATCTTGTTCTTACTAATATAAAAGCATGTTGCACTATCTCTTGTGTATCTTCATCGCTTGTTTGGTCTGACCATAACGCAGTCTCCTTTTACATAAATCTGAAATAGGGATCCCTTCCACCCAAGGTACCTTTAGAAATTTCTTTAAGACAAAGTACCTAGTCCTAAGTGATACATTGGCAATCTTCAAATCCCCACTAAACCCAGTTAACTCTACTGAATATACAGAAACATACAATACCAGACAATGCCAGCATGCAAACAGCCACATAGATGTAGCAGTACCCCACAAGAGCAGGCCAAACCCCAGAAACAACCCCATGGTGGAATCATAATATAAACAAGCTTTATAGTAATTCCTAGAAAGTTAAAGCCCTTTTCATTGAAATTAATAAAAACAACTCAGGAGCTTAATAAAATCCACCAAAACCAAGACTGAGGCTAAAATATCTACCCAAACTAAAAACTATCAGAAGGCATTTTTGAGCATGTTCATAATCTCAAAAGCACAACACAACAATGCACTGAGCTGATTGTGAATGATGCTACTTACACTATGGCTGAAGATATAGCAAACCTACTGGCCAATAACAGCAAACCTACTGGCCAACAACATTTTGCTCTAACTTTACCCCTGTCTCCCCTCCATCTATCCCTAAAGATATACCTAAAACCGTTTCACCTCCAGCTATCACACAACACCAGGTCCTAAAAGTGCTATCAAAAGTTAAAAATACTGAATCGATGGGTCCTGGCAATATCCCTGGATGCATCTTAAATAGCATGAAGCACAATTTAGCCACACCCCTAATAACACTGTTCAGCCTCAGCCTCTGTACGGGTTCTATGCCAAGTGAATGGAGAATGGCTACAGTAATTTCCTGCAAAAGGGAGGACCTTCCACTGACTCCAGGCAATTATAGACTCAAAAGTCTGATCAGACTGATATGCAAAGACATGGAAAGACTTATCATGGAACTAGTCGATTAGGACATAGGGAACCTCCAAAACCTGGTCCTGTCTCAGTTTGGATTTATCAAGGGCAGGTCATGCTTACTCAACCTGGTAGACTTTTGTGAAACTTACAAGAAAGCAATGGATGAAGGCAAACTGGTACACACCATGTAGCTTGACCTGGCCAAACCATTTGACATAATTTCCCACTCAAGCATCATAGAAAAGTTAAATACTGTAAACTGGGAATAAACCCTTATGTCACCTGATGGACTGCCGTCTCATAGATAGGACACAGATAATCAAAACAGGGGAAGTTATCTTCCCTAAGAGACCAGTCACCAGTGGAGTACACCAGGATTCTGTGCTGAGACCTCTCCCATTTGGCATTTACTTTTCTGCAGTAAAACCCAATACCAAAAGGCTCTAACTGACTAAGACTGCAGATGAATGAAAGCTAGGAGCAGTTATCGAATTCCCAAATGACTTGGACATCCTGCAGGAAGATTTGTTCCAAATAAATAACAGGTATATTAATTATGGGCTGAAAATAAATGCTAAAAATTAATTATTGTACCATTTGGGAAGTTATCCGCCCCAGAGAACTACCAGAATGACAATATACCCCTAAGAGTTGACTCAGTTCGAGATTTGGGAACTTATGTGGATAGTGACCTAACTTTTACCTATATCTGTCCACTTTTGTAAGAAAGTCCTTCTACACTGCACAGCTTACAAACAAAGGAATTGTGTCTTGATCTAGGGATGTCATTGCCCCCTTTATTCAGCCCTCATTATGCCAGTCATTGAATATAATGCCCCCTTTGGCAGGTATCTAGCCAGACACATGCAACAACTGGAACACACACAGAGATACCTCACTAAAAGGATACAAGGTCTAAACAACATGTCCCACACATACTGACTCATAGCCCTGTTACTATACTCTGTAGGCTATAGACTGCTAAGAGGTGGCCTCTGTCTGGCATACAAGGCATGCTCTGACCCAATACTGATAGATTTACTGTGCATCAGCATCAGAAATACTCAGTCTACGAATCTAACCCTCTTCTGCAATACAAACAAAATGGTTTGGAGGGAGAGGTATATCTCACAGTGGATACTTCTACTCTGAAACGTGAAATAAAAACATTAAAAAAAAAAGTCCATATAAAACAAAGTTTATCCCTGTCCATATTGAACAGCAACTTAGATCTATGGATGGGAAACATAAAATTTACCTGGAACTGCCCCATGTACTTCTAATGGGCAGAGGCTGATTACATAAATATATATGAATATATATATATATGTGTGTGTATATATATATATATATATATATGTTCACTACGAAATTTCGAAATCCCAAAATCTCGAGTTTCAGAATATCGAGTTCAGAATCTCGAGATCCTGGAATCTCGAAATTGTGAACCCCCCCCAAAACACCACCCAACAAACTAAAACATGTTTATGGAGGAGGCCAAGCCCCCCTACACCCCCATGTGGGAGGCAAGCCCACCACACCCACACACCCCCTGCAACTTAAATATATCAACTCTGAGATCGCACTACAGTGAGGACAAGTGAAATCTCCTGGTCCGTGCTGTATGCTAATTTCTGTTCAGGATTTTGAAGTTTTGAAGCTTCAAACATATGATCTTCGATCATATGAAATTCGAAGTTTTGAGCTTCGAAATTCTGAACGGAACATAGATAGATATATATATATATATATATATATATATATATATATATATATATATATATATGTATATATATGTGTGTGTGTGTGTGTGTGTCTGTGTGTGTGTGTGTCTGTGTGTGTGTGACAAAATACTTCATATATATTTTATTTGGCCTAGCTGCTGTATTGCATATGCAGTATTGCACTTTATTCTTTGTGCACATTTTGAAGAGAGTGATATATATATATATATATATATATATATATATATATATATATATATATATATATATATATGGTTCCCTATTAGAAGCCTGAAACACTATAAGCCTGAAAGTCAAAATCCCGAAAACTATAGACTGAAAATGCAAAATCTTGAAAGTGCAAAATCCTGAAAGTCAAAATCCTGAAAACACAAAATGGACATACTGACGTCATTGTGGCTTTGCTATTGTTAGCCCTGTGGTGTTAGGTCATGCGTTGGGTCCAGGTAAGTGCGGTTGGTTTTATGTTAGGGTTAGGGGCGGTTTAAGTGAGTTAGGGTTTGGGCGCAGGTTAGGCATGTATGCAATAGTGACAAATATTGGGGTTAGGGGCGGTTTAAGTGAGTTAGGGTTAGGGCGCAGTTCAGGTGAGTGTGCGATAGTGACGGACCTTAGGGTTAGGGTTAGGGTCAGGGTCAGTTGGTAGATATTAGTGTCTTTATAGTGACATATTAGCATTATTTGTGTTTTCAGGATTTTGACTTTCAGGATTTTGCACTTTCGAGATTTTGCATTTTCAGTCTATAGTTTTCAGGATTTTGACTTTCAGGCTTATAGTGTTTCAGGCTTCTAATAGGGAACCATATATATATATATATATATATGTATATATATATATATATATATATATATATATATATATATATATATATGGTTTCCTGCTTTAACTTAGTGACATCAGGGTATGGAAAATGCATATTTTAAAAGTATTTTTCTTTGTTAAGAAGAAACAAAAAAAAAGCATTCCCTGATTGAAGGAAAGTACTTTCAGTAGATTTACCACATACTATGGTGCAAAAGTATGTTTTCAAATGTCGGCAAATAATTTACAAAAAGCAGGTTAGACAGACATACTTTCTTCTACATCAGCAAGTTGCCTTACTCTGCTCTGGGCATTGCCATGATTAAAAAGAAATTAACTATAGCAGCTAGTAAAGACAGTACACAGTGAGACTGAGATATCATTTTCAATGTGGCAATAGTCTTAAGCTAAGCATGGGAAGGAAATTAGGGGATGGAACCTGCAAGAACACTAGGAATAAAATCAGTCTGTGAAATCAAGCATCATGGCAAAAATATCAGCCTAAACAAAGTCCATTGGAGAAGTTAATGTCTATCCACTTCAATATTTTTGCCAAGAAAGCCCTATAGATAAAAGCATACAGAGAAGTGCCAAATGTCACTCGTATATGACACACTTTCAGGTCTGAAGGTGTCCAGCATAATGCTGGGTAAGAACAGAGGGCAGGTAATAGCAGACCTAGAGGTAATAATATGGAATGATTATAGCTGAGTGACTGTCCATTTGTTAGGGTGTTCAGAGATGAAAGGAAGGCCCACAAACCTGCAAAAAAAAAAAAAAAATATATATATATATATATATATATATATATATATATATACACACACACCATTGGACCTTAGAACATGTTTTGTAGTGAGTAAAAATTTATGTTTCAGAAATGTAAGTCATAACAGTGCTACTGATATGATGGGTTAATGCAGAAGGTTATTCCGCTCAGGTGAATACATTCTTTGTATCTCAAGTGGTATTGTGGAGGAATATGTGCTAATGTCACAAAGTGACATGCAGAGAAATTTTGATTGGTCTGATATGGTACATTCTTAAAATGACCTTAGAATAGTCAGCAGATGGGTTTATTTTTTGCTACTACATAAAGTGTATTATTTGTCAATATGGCTATTGGTGAAATGTTCATATAAGATGTCAGGTGTTGTGCATTGTATTTCAGCATGTGGGTGTATAAGATGTGATTACAAGGGAGGTCAAAGGTTCTCTGGCGTATTTGAAGGAGTAACTCTAAAGTTTAAGCTTGCAGTAGGACATTTCTTAAATGAACATATAGGCATGTTATAAGTGTGGTAACCTGTACTTTATTTGTTAATGTAATTTTGCTTGTTATAATGTTCAATGACAAGTGATGTCCTACAGTTTATCTGAAGGTATATTTGTGGGAAGTGATCCCAAAGGTGCAAGTTTTTGTTTATTTGTTTGTTTCTTTGTTTTTAGGCACAGACATGGATGATTTGACAGTAGAAACAAATCTATGTCATGCTGATAACAAATATGTTCAGGGATGTGAGAGGTGTTTACAAAGGAAATTCAGTATTCTGAGATTTATTTATGGGGCAGACCTGGAAACATATACTAATGTAAAAGTTTATTTGCTCTGTACATTATCTGCATATACAGATATGGAATGGGTCCTAATGGACTGACTGAGCTACTCTCTAGTTTCATGTATTCGCAAAGAAAAGAAAACATATAATTGAAAAACTGTTCTCTTTGTAAATTATTCATACGTGGAGGCAAGATAAATTCAACCTTACAGGAACAGAGTTATTTTCTGTTTTATGTTAAAGTGCAAATATAGGTGTGCTGACATAAGGATGGTGAGGTGCAATCATAAGTGCTGTGATCCAGGGCAAGGTGTGAAGCACATCATTTGATTAGTCTGGGAAGGTCAGATGATACTACAGCTGGTGAGCCCCACAGTTCATTTGTTGGGAAACATACATGGAAGAAGTAACCATAGAAAAAGTGATCTGTGCTTCAAGTATGTGTGATTTGTTTCCCCTAAAAAAAATACTATAGTCTACATTTGTGTGTATCTGCAGATGTGAGAGGCCTGCTTATAGAAAAAAACATGGTCACAGCAGTCATATGCTATGTACACCAAAGCATGTCCTTTTTAATAATATATTATGCAATTTGTGTAATGAAATGTAGAACAATTTATTTTGAATTGGCATATTCATCACAATTTCTGGTCTTACATAGTCTGTTATTTAACTTTTTTTCAGAATTGAAAAGGTGTGTTGTCCAGAAGCATGCACTATCTGGGGTTGAGGGGATGGCTAACTTGTGAGAGACAGGAGGGTATAATCTGAAACTGGTATAGAATTCTGAAAATCTTGCCTATGCCTCTGTATTGGGATTATATGCTTTAACAATTCTGACACCTAAGGGATGCCTGCAGACCTGTGAATAGCCTAGAGTCAATTTGTATTTACAGCTATGTGTAATATGATGAAACAGCAAATGTTGTTATGCTGTATTTTGTACAGATATATATAGAGAGAATTAGAGTGATTACATAGGAAAGGAAGTCGCCTCACAGTTATACGTTGCCCGTTCGATTCTCAGTTAGAGCGTCTTCTGTGTGACGACATGCGTGAATGGGGGTTCCTTCGTTGAAGGTTGTGCATTAGGCCCGACAAGCCAGCACGTAAAACTCTACTGCCAATCATTAGCGGACCGGAGTTCCGCTGTGGCGACCCCTAACCGGGAAAAGCTGAAAGACACAACAACAACAACATAGGAAAGGAAGTACACCTCAGCTTTCCAGGTCTTCAGGGCCCCATTCTTCAGTACCAGTCAAGGATTTTTGTAATTATTACAATTCTTACTTCTAGGCACAGAATTAAATGTTTTGATTACAAATGAACAACTTACAATAAAACTCAGTTTAGATGAACTAGCAGAACACCATTGCGCTACTGATGTGAGTTTCTTATTAATTAATCTGAATTGTGTTTTTACTTGTAGTTGTTCAATGATATAGCCTCCACAGGCTTACTTCACAGGGTAAGAAGCCATTGGTCAGGTAGTCTGTGGTACTACAAGGATATAGGCTTTATAGGTTCATAGATTCATAGATTTGTATGTGTTTACTAGGCTAACAGCCACAAAGGCCTTTTTAAGCCTAGCCATGAATCTTAAATCTCTGACAAGTTCTAATACCCTTGATAAGTATAAGCATTGGCCTGGGAGATGAACCATTTGCAGGTTACCTCTGTTCATTAGAGACATATGTGCCAAACCAGGTATGAATTTCTGGTTTCCCATCCAATTGCCCAAGTTGCACTTGAATTAGATTAGGGAGCAACTCTGCTTCACATGGATGGGCAGCCTGTTCCATAGACAGAGTAGTCTCTGGGTTTAAGTCTTTAGAACGGGTAATTCTGGTGCCGTTTGTTTTGTGGATATGCATGAGGTCCATCAGAATGGGGTCTGACAATGCCCTGTATGCCAGGCATAGATCTCCCCTCAAAAGCCTATAGGAGACAGAATACAGGGATAGGGTCTTGAGGCAGTCTGGATAGGACATATTACTTACACCCTGTATTCTTTTAGTGATGAATCTCTATGGACATGCCAGTTGTTGGATATGCCTGGTTAGGTACATACCAAAGGGCATTGTACTCAATGATAGGTCTGATGAATGCTGAATACAGTGGAACAATGACTTCTTTGGACTTAGATGCCATATCATTGTTTAGAAGTTGCACAACACAGAATGGTTTCCTCACCATTGTAGACAAGTGATGATCAAAGGCTAGATTACTATCTATGCATGTCCCCAAGTCCCTGACTACTGGTTCAACTCTAATGGGTGTGTTGTCAATATGATAGTTACCAGGGATGGATGACTTCCCAAAGGATAGTATTATGCATTTCTTGGCATTTAGTTTTAGTCCATGGCTCTGACATCAGTTGTTTGTCTGTGTTAGCCCCTCCTGGAAACATTTGTGTCAATGTGAGATTCAATGGCAGCTCCTAATTTGCAATCATCTGCAAATTTAGTCAGCCAGAGACCATTGACATTGACCTTGACTTCTGAGAAGTAAATGCCAAAAAGAAGTTGTCCAGTGTTTGATCCCTGAGGGCCTCCACTTGTGACTAGCCTCTTTGTAGAGGTGGACTCCCCAATTCTAGCTTCCTGGGTCCTGTCTGTGAGCCAGCTGGCTGTCCACCGGGTGACATACGGGTTTGTACCTAACCTCGTGAGTTTGTCAACAATACTCGAGTGGGGTATTGTGTCAAATGCCTTGGCCGGGTGAAGGTAGGCAGGGTGAATGACTTTGCCCTCATCCATTGCTTTGGTGACCTTAAAGAAGTCTACCAGGTTGAGTAGGCACGATCTGCCCTTGACGAAACCAAATTGGGTTGGGTCCATTGTCTGTATGTTTACTATATCTCTATTGATCATCTCCATGATAATTCTTTCTATGGCTTTACATATAAGACTAGTGAAACTTATGTGTCTGTAGTTTCGATGGTCTAAAGATGGCCCACCTTCGTGCAGAAGGATGATTGTTGCCTTTCTCCATGCATGAGACACAAAATCTGTTTGGAGGCTACAGTTAAATAGTAATTCCAGGGGCCCAGATCAGTCATGTTTCATGCTATTTAGAAGGCATTCTGGGATATTGTCTGGGCCCATTGATACAGTGTCCTTGGTCTTAGTGAAAGCATTAAGGACCTGTTCCCTAGTGATAGTAGGGGGAGTTATACTTGATAATATTTCCAGAGGGAAGGTTGAGAGGGAGAGAGAGAGGTAAAGTTGGAGCTGAATTCATCAACCAGGAGGTTTGCTTTATCTTCTGGCTCAGTATAGGTGGCTCCATTTGCAATGAGCTCTTACACACAACTGTGTATTGCCTCTGATGTTGCTGACATAGCTAAAGAATGTTTTGTGGTTGTCCTTGGCCTGGGAGGCCAAACTTACCTCAAATTTGGCTTTGGTAGACTTTATTTGTCCTCTGAGTTGTTTGTTTGGTTTGATGAGAGTGGTTTTATTCTGCTGGGTGCTGCACCTCCTAATCTGTGCCATGATTTTCTTCCTCCTGTTATACAGCTGATTGATTTTGTGATTCCACAGCGTGGCTTGTTTCTTAGTTTGTTCTGGACTTCTTTCTGGTGGGTACAGCCGCCTCTATACAGCTATTAGCATGCTGGTACAGGGTTTCTGTGAACAGTTCTGCATAGTCAGAAGTGTTCTTAGGGTTTATGGGGGCTTGAAATTTTGCCAGATTCTCACTTAACAGCAAGAGGTTAGTCTGAGAATAGTTCCTGAATATTCCAGGTTTAGCAGGGGGGTTCAAGTTTTATTTTTACTTCAAAGGAGACCATTTTGTGGTCTGACCTTACCAGCAAAGTCATTATGGTACGGGGTATGCAGCAGTCTCCCATATTAGTGTGGACCAGATCCAGTATGGTTGCAACCCTGGTTGGTGTATTGACTATCTAGTCCAGGGAATTTGTGTTTACAAAATCCAGGAATCTCTGTGCATGTACGTTTGGTGTCATATAGGACTCCCAGTTAATAGTGGAATAATTAAAGTCACCCATGAATATGGTATTGGGTTGGATGGTTAGCGTTTCTAATAAGTTTAAATACATGGTATGGGTTTCCTGGGTGATACAGGGGGACCTATAGCTTGCAAGGAAGTGGTATTGGATTTTACGGAAGTGGTATGGTATGGTGAATTGAACATGGATCAGCTCAAGTGCATTGTACTGTTTGACCAGCCTTGAAGTATATTTATTTTTGATGTAAATAGAGACACCTCCACCTGTAGTCCCTGCCTGTGAAGTAGATGGCCTAAATGTGTGGAAGGTATTATAACCTTGCACTGTTAGTGTGCTCTCTGCAGCTTTAAACCATGTCTCACTGACCGCATAGACATCAGCATTCTCTATGGTAAAGAGAACTTCTAGGAAGTGGAGTTTTTGTGTTTAGACTCCTAGCATTGAGCAGTAATACCTTTAGATTTTCTTGGTTTTGATTTGCTTTGTTGGAAGTACTTTCAGTTTGGCATTGCCTAAAAAAGGCAGTACGGGGGAAGACAATTTTTAGCTAATATTCAAAAGCCTAGAGCGGAGAGCTGCAGACCATCCCTGGCAAAGCAACGTGGTCTGTTGACCATCTCCTTCCATGCTGACAAATATTGCACCTCCTTAGAATGACACCAGAAACAAAGCCAATTATTAGTCAGTCATCTTTTATTCGTATTGTGGCGTCATCCTTGGAGAAGGTAAAATGCTGCTCAATGTTAGGCTCATACCAGCCTGAGGCACATATTGTGAGAGCTCCGTGATGTCTCTCTTCATATAGTCTAGGGAGGTACACAAACACAGAAATGCATTCTGTAATCTGATTCACATACAGATACGGTGGTGTCACTGTGAAGCAAATTGATTGCACTGTAACATATCTGCAAATATGCAGGCCTAGGAGATAGGGCTAAGCTGGAGTTGATGTGCTCCTTTACTTATTAGTGATTTTAGACATGGAAGCTATGATACAAAGGAAGTAAGATGTAAGGTTCATTTGTTAGTATAGTATGAGCACAGATCATGTGGTGACAGAAGGGTGGTATTGTACAAAATGCTTTAGATAAAGTAAAAAAAAGGTGAAATGTTTCACATCTAATGTGCAGGTACAGGCATGAAAGGTGTGACTACAGAGAACATTTTTTTGTACAATTTATGTATAAGTATTATACTGCGGTGGTGGTGCTGCGGTAGCGTTGTCGCCTCACAGTTAGACGTTGCCCGTTCGATTCTCAGTTAGAGCGTCTTTTGTGTGGTGACATGCGTGAATGGGCATTCCTTCATTGAAGGTTGTGCGTTAGGCCCGGCAAGCCAGCATGTAAAAATCTACTGCCAATCATTAGCGGACCGGAGTTCCGCTGTGGCGACCCCTAACCGGGAAAAGCCGAAAGACACAACATGTATAAGTATTATACAGATATGGAGGCTGTATTCTGTGTATTTCTAAGTCCAAATACATGAGATTGACCTAACTGAGGAGGAAAGAGGCATTCTCCCAAATTAATAGCCTGATGTCTGGTCACAGGAGATAAAATGCACACTACAGTTTATTTGTGGGGACACAATGGAAGTCATACCCACAGAGATGACGAACACTGGATTTTGTAAGCACATATATGGGGAAGTCATTTTATACAAGCGGTGACATGTTCTGCTGCTTATTAGTAAAAAGCCATTCTGCACTGTGTCATAACAAAATAAATGTTTATTCAATGACAGCTAGTAAAGAGACTGGTGACATTTGAGACATATTCAGAAGCAAGTTTCTGCAAGGTAATGCATCCCAGTCAGCATGGATTGTCTTATAGAAATATTTACTGCTGTTTATTTTCACTGCCGTATTTCAAGAGTATTCCTTCTTTATAAATAGAAGCTAGCGTCACAATGAAGGCATTACAAGAGGCTCAGTTCAAAGTTCACAGGCTATGAAAAAACAGCTGAATGGTAACTGTGCCCTGGTATGTGACAGGTCACTGCATAATACATTACTGAAAGTCTGCTTAACACATAGCTGCTGGTGACATTTCTCTGTCACTGTGCTAAACAGTAATAGGAAAAAGCATTCCAAAGAGGGTCTATAATTAGTGCGGATAGAAGAAAATATCATTTAGAGTATATTGGATTTCAGAATGTTTAAAAGGACACCATGAGCTTCTCAAGTTTTTCATCTCTTTCTTGGCGCCTTCTGTTGCATTCTCTCAATTTTTCTCCTTACTTATTATGGTTTCTCTTGAATTGATTTGAAGCTAAGATTTTGTTTTAACCAACACAGATTACTTAAAGTATATAACAGACATACCATAACTAAACCAGCACCCAACAAGCAATGCAGACAGAAAGAGCACTGTGATTATTTTTCATAACTTTGTGACAAGAACATAGCCTATTTTACTTAAGTTCCTTTTTAAAACGTAGGTAGAATAGCTCTTAATATTAAGGTTTAACTAAGATGATACTTCATACTATAATACAACAGAGTATATCACTCACACCTGCCCTTGTGTCTGCATAACACCAGTAGCACCTCCTCCCTCTCAATTGTTACTGTAAGACTGGAACATCACTTTGCAGCAAGAAGCAACATGTACAGAGGGTGCTTTGTAATCGGTACCAACAGGCCTCTTCCTTTCTGGATCATACCTCTCAACTGTACAGATTTTCACAGAATGTCCAGATTTTTGTCTCATTTTTGGCCTGTTACTCATAAAAATGTGTTTTTCTGGAAAATTATTGCCAAATCTTTGAAGACTGAAGTCAGAAAATAATGACAGACATTTAAGATTCAGACTTCATAACCCTCAGAAAATTCATGCTAATGCAAACTCTGCTAGTCTATCATCTTCTATGTTTGTAAAATCAATATTAAAGAATTTTCCCTGTTGTTGGGCCCTTGTCCCTCCATTGTTTATGATTTTGTCCAGATTTCTTGCTCTAAAATGTTGAGAGCTATGTTTCTGGTATCTGATCCACTGAAGAAGCATAATGTATGGAATGCAAACAATGAAAGATTTTATCCAGGTTGAGTGGGTATTTAATGCTGACCACTTCACTGTTTACTACAGTGCATGAAATACATCATGTTCTGTATACATTCAACGCAAAACTAAAACAGTAACAATTATACTGAGGTTCACTTGTGAAATGAATGCAGTGGTATCTAGAAACTGCTGGAGTTAAAGTTTCTGCCCTGCAGTTCAGTGCAGTGAAGAAGTACTGTATTTACTCTAGAAAGACAAGTGCACAGAGTGAACATTAGACGTTTATGGTGCCAGTGGGAGCCAAGAACAGACATCACAGTGTCCAGCAGGCCCTAATGTCTTACAAAGCAATACATAATTCATAAATCCTATGGCAGCTTCTGAGGTAGCACTGCAGTTACATGGTGAAGTGAGTACTTCCATGCAGACCATTGTACTCTTATACAGTGACAGAGAGAGTGGATATCAACTAAATTCACTGCTTCACTGTGAATGTGTGCACAGAGGGCATAAGAGCAGAAGGCCCTACCTGACAATCTGAGGAGCCACAGAAGTCTGCAGCTTCTATGCCACATGTAAGAATGGGAGACTGGGTGTACCTGCATTTGTGTGTGTGTGTGTGTGTGTGTGTGTGTGTGTGTGTGTGTGTGTGTGTGTGTGTGTGTGTGTGTGTGTGTGTGTGATGTCTGTCTGTCTGTGCCTGTCCTTTGGTCTTCTTATGCAAACACAGGAAGCGATAGAATATAACAGTGTTCTATCAGACGCTTATAAAACCTGAGAATATCAGTGTTGTCCACATGCAGTATATTGCATGCAGCCTACCTCATATTTTCCATCTTCCTGCTTTACTACTACGTCACCAGTAACCACAAAGTATTTCTATTTAACCCACCCATGGGAAGTTCTAACAAACATCTTATCAGCTGGACGTTTGTTTCTGCTTCACCAGCCTTTTTATAAAACAAACCAGTTTCACTTCTTTCTTGAATTGTCAGTCCGTACCTAAAAAAAAAAAAAGTGAAAAGGGGTTCCTTTTACCTGATCGAACGTTTAGATTAGCGAATACCTTAACGTCAATCTGGCAATAGCGAAAGCAAAAAAACACGAATGGCCGATTTAACTCAAGGAAAGAATTCCCTTGGCCATTATGTGGATTTTGGCCTTGGCCTTTCTCCACTGTACAGCGACCTCAGAGTTGATATATTTAGTTTAGGGGGTGTGTGGTGGGTGAAGCCCCCCACTTCATTTTTATTTAAAGTTTTCTTTTTTTGCGGCTGAGGGAATTCATTCCCTACGTTAAATCGTCTGTTCACTGTTTTCGATATTACCAGATCGAAGTTTAGGTATTTGCTAACCTAAACGTTCGATCAGGTAATATAGACATGCGAAAAAAAGGGAGTGTGAGTAAAATGCAGATTCTGAATACATTAAAGTTTATTGGTTTGCAATGTTAAAACTGCTTGACATAATCAATTCAGAATAAGCATTTTCAGTCAGTGTGCTACAGAAAATCACTGAATACCACACACAGCTGTAACAAAAAGCTTTTGCATCTGGGTATTGTGTATTAAGACAAGCATGCATCAAACGGGACTACTATGACTGACCAAAATGTTCAAGTTCTAAACATACCCGTTTGTACATTTCAGCATTAAACCTGTTACCTCAAGCACACAAATGCTTGAAACATATGTATTCAAGCATCACAGGTTTTCATACAAATAAGACCCAACGCATTAAAGCAAATGTTTTGCAGGGGAACAACCACTGCCTGCACCCTCATGTGATGAGCTTCCCCCAAATATGTC
Source organism: Protopterus annectens (assembly GCF_019279795.1). NCBI lineage: Eukaryota > Metazoa > Chordata > Ceratodontiformes > Protopteridae > Protopterus > Protopterus annectens. The sequence goes on from NC_056737.1 coordinate 1,913,430,811, forward strand.
CTGCATTTATATTCCCACTTTGGAGAAACTATGATCATTCAGAGAAATGAAAAAATGATAACTGTTTTTTGGGTCCCTTCAATCTTGGAGTTAAAATAACCAACACATTTCAAGCTTAAATCAGAACACAAGCAATGTGAATCTCAAGCAAAAATGGTGAAGGAACAAATAATTATGAGCTCCAACTCAAATAAGTCAAGGTTACAGATGGGAATGATGACAATGTATGTCTAGCTAGTGATTTTTGTAAACTATGTGCAATATGTAAGTAGTACAGGAAACCAGACTGCATCAAATCCTAAGAAGGATGCTTTCACTGTCTAGTCATTCATTTTTTTCATTTCTTCTTTTTCTGATACCCTCTTTATCCTATTCAAGACTGCAAGGAGCTGGAACATGCCTGGCAAGCAATGTGTGCAAAGCAAAGAACAATTATGGATGGGATGCCAGTCCATCAGAGGGTTAGCGCCAAGCGCACACTAATACACACACACACACACACACACACACACACACACACACACACACATGTACATTGCCAACACATCTACCAGCAATGTGGAGGCTTGCCAATCATCTATCAGCAAGTTTTTGGGATACAGAAGGAAACCATAGGCCTTAGTAAAAATATATCAACAGAGCAAGTACATGAAAACTCCCCACTCAAGGCACCCCAGCATACAGCTAATCTATAAAACCTAATACTGTGAGATAGTAATAATAATTACCAGACCAATATACTACCTCTCCAAACTGACTGTAAATTTCCTGCCTAGGAATCAAACTTAGGCCATAAATGTCAGATCACCAAATCTTAACCACTAGACAACCAGAGAATCCCCTCCACTGTCTACTGCTACATATGTATCTGCAGTCCTAGAAAAGAAAAGCAGTTGTAGCTTAGAACTGCCCCAAAACAAATAAACAAACAGAAAAGCAGGCAGAATCTCTAAGTATAAGGCTGGGTGTGACAAAAGAACAATACACTTCCCTGTATCCCTGGTAGAGAAAACTCAGGCCAATATATGTTTACTGAGCAATTATGCATGCATTTTATGTCTGACTTTTAGCATACCTTCTTCTTTCGCCTTTTTTCCAGTTAGGGGTCACCACAGCAGATTATCTGACCGCTCATGATTGGCAGTGGAGTTTTTACAGTGTCGAGTTGCCAGCCCGGCACCCAACCTTCCACAGAAGACACACACACACACGCACTCACACCTAGGGCCAATTTAGAGTGACCAAAAAAACATGGGCAAAGACAACAAGTTTCCCAGTCATAGAAATGGGAAAAAACAAGGATTCCCATAGGAGCCTGAAGTGGAGCTATCCCAAAACTCAATTTACAGGACAGTACTTAAGTCTTTAATACAGCTATACTAATGCCCTTTATTGTTTTATATACACACCAAAGCAGTCTGTATCCTGCATTTCTGTTAGTACTTCATATGATCACCAAATATTTAGGATTTCACATGCTGTTACTCTAAGAAGTAAGTTTCCCTGTGAAATTATATAAAGTACACATTTTCTGATTTTCTGTGGTGACAATTGACTTCCAAGTTTGAAGTGTTTCAAGAATTCTTCCAGTTTTCTCAATTTTCCATGGAAACTGCATAAATAAGAAATAAATTGCTTACTTTTCCCAGTTTCTCGAAAAGTTATTCTTCTTCTGCAGCACCAACCTTCTTCTGCAGCCTTTATCTTAATATGCAGACAGAGACAGAGTGTATATTGTTTCTTATGGAACAGGATTTATACACTCAGAAAATGGAATCTACCCTGCTTAACAACAATTTCTTCAAATGTGTGGATATCAGTACTGTTCATAAACATTTCACTAATATTGACAAGACTTTAAGAAACTTACTTTCTTCAAATGCCATTTCTTTTGATGAATTCATGTTTATGTCTGTACCTTCACCTCACCTTGGCAAATTATTTGGTATACCTAAAATCCACAAAAATTCCTTGGATCCTCCTTTTAGACACATCATCTCCAACAAAAAAACAAAAACTGAAAAAATAGCTGAATTTTTAGACTCTATTCTTAACCCTTTGGTTCAAAAAACACCACATTACTTGAAAGACTCATGGGTTTTTTTAAATGAGTTGTATCTTAATAAGGAACGCTTAACTGGCTGCATCTTTGTAACATTGGATGTTGAAGGGCTCTACACCAACATCCCTCACCTTGAAGGCCTACAGTATTTCAGGACTTTTTTACACAAATACACTACATTCTCCACCACTAGAATCAACACTTTATGCACGTTAGTTGACATAGTACTTAACAACAATTTCTTTTATTTCAATAATCTCATATACAAACAAATTAAAGGTGTAGCTATGGGTTCTATCCTTGCACCTTCTTTTGCAAATATAGTCCTTAGCACCTGGGAATTGGAAAAGTTACATCTAGTCAATAACTTCAAACAAATTACCTTATATAAAAGATTTATTGACAATATTTTTTTCACATGGCATGGCAGCCAGACTTCTTTAGATATTTTTATAGCTGACATGAAAGTTAGTATTGGTTTCTTAAATCTCATTGTTTCAGCCAGAGGTAATGCCATCACTTTTTTAGACACCAAGATTTACCATTCATTAGGTATGCTTTGTTCTACTTTACACAGAAAGGACACATACAAGAATAATCTCTTGGACTTTACTAGCAGTCACCCTTTTTTTATGAAGAAGAATTTGATTCGTAGCCAATTTATTCGTGTTTCCAGAATAGTTAGTTTAGACAATGAATTTCTTTTCCAAGCTGCATTGTTAAAACATATGTTCTTACAAAGGAATTATCCAGAAGCTTTAGTTAACTCTATTTTTAATGATGTGTTTTCACTTAGATACATCTCTCACAAACCCATTTTGTTATTTGGTTTTAACCCAAAACCTACAACAACACCAACCAAAAAGACAGACATGACCCTTAGTTTCCCTTTGCCAATCTCCACTGACATGTTCTCCATCAGGAGCATCATCTCCAATAACTGGGATATTTTATTAGATTCCCATCTCATGTTATCTGCAATTGGTCCTTGTCCTTTATTTTCCTATAAAAGGACCAAGACACTACGCATGAGTTTAGAAAATAGAGACCCCCCTTACTTTGTCTTAAACACACATTCTCCATCTCATTCCCATGGCATGTTCACATGTAACAAATGTGTGGTTTGTCCTTATGTTTATACTGGGTCTCATTATATCTTTCCCCACAATCAATACAAAATTTCCTTCCATAAAGAATACAATTGCCATTCTTCTGCAGTTGTTTACGCAGGTATATGCATGACTTGCAATAGTTTTTATGTAGGTAAAACATTTAGAAAGCTGTCTGATAGGGTCAAGGAACACTTAGCAGCCATCAGATACAGAAATATATGTAATGCCTTAGCCAAACATAGTTTATATTGCTCCAATTTTGTTAAATTTCAGTTCCTAATTCTGGAACAGATTGATTTTTTCTTTGGTGACTGGGATCTTCTTCTTGAACTCAAAGAGCTTAAATGGCAATTATTACTTGGTTCAGAAAATTATCCTGGTCTTAATGAGTCTGTAAATATAAAGTGTGCTTTAAAATGGTACAATTAATACTTTTATCTCTATTAATTTAGAAAATGTACATATTTTTGGTTTATTCTTATTCAACAAAGCATTTTCACTGTTATGTTTTTTCAAATCAACCTGAGTTCTGAATGTTTATGTATTTATTTATGCTAACATTCTCATGATAGCATTCTTATTGGCTGTGTTCACCACTGAATTCTTATATTCCTATAGCAACAGTTATTTCAAATTGTTACTGTTTATTCCAAGTTTATTCTGAAGAAGCTCTTCGAACTAATAAGAGCGAAAGCTTAAACATCAGTTTTGTGTCTGCGTCATTTCTTTATTTTTTATTCATTTGGTTTCAATAAGTTATAGAAGTTTTATTGTTACTGATTAATTCTTCTCATTTGCGGTATTTACATTATATATATATATATATATATATATATATATATATATATATATATATATATAGGTCTGCTTTAAATTCCTAACAACTAACTACACAATGGTCAGTATAATCCTTTTAATGTCCCATTGCTCCATATAAAAACTGCAAAAAGCAAATGGCATAAACTAATTTTAATGTAGTTTGCAGGGAGGTTTCATTTCTGCATCCCTTAATACAAAGGAAAGCCCTCCCATCCATGTGATTATATATATATATATATATATATATATATATATATATATGTATATATATTATTCCTATTCACTCACCCCGATAGTTAAATACTACCTCTGAAGTTACAACAGCTCTTAGAAAAGGAAAATTAATGCATTTGTTTTTTTTCCAAGGAGGTGTTACCTCAGGTTGTGGTACATTAGGTGAATACATCAAAATAAACTAATTGATTTTCTTGGAAACCTATTGTTTGATGTGCAAAATCTCTTGCTGAGGTAAACAAGAAAGTTGCGTTAGTTTATTTTTTTATCCATACTTTACAATTTTACTTAATTGTCTTTGTTTGGTTTTCTGTCTATGTGAACTAGTGATAACAGTTTTTTTTTTCTGTTGATTAAAAAAGCTGTTAAATACTGTGTTTCTTGCAAATATTACTGTCAGTCCTGAAGAGGAATAGGTTCATAGGTTAGTACTAAGCTAACTGCCCTTGTGAGCCATTGTAATCCTAGATAATTATCCCTTGCGATACTCAAGCCCTGCACCTTGTGTTTGTAATGCAAACACCTTAACCATTAGGCCACCCTCCCACCCTGAATGATAACTTTAAGAGTGGTATTTAACATGGACATGTTGCTCACCTCACCTCCCTAAGCAGGTACATAGGATTTTAGCTCTAAAACTGAAGTACATTGTCCTCATTATAAAGTTCCAGGCACAAAAGTCTAGCAGTTCTGAATCCTAGCAACAGGCAGGGCATTTGCTTTCCTGTGTTTTATCCATTCATTCAAGTCTCACCTGTGAGGTAGAAATTAGATGTGAGAAGGATAGAACCTTCCTGGGGATTGCTGGTGATCAGATATTTGGTTTGTTGAGGTGGGATTTTAAAAGGACCCAGTATTACCAGCGGTAACTCTGCTGGTATAGATTTAATAGACTAGTAGACAGTGCACAAGAATGCAGAAATTGTCCCAGTAACAGCTGCTGGGTAGTGGACTCATTTATATAAAAGAAAAGAAAACAAAGAATCTGTGTGACAGTGCATTACTGGGAGTTTATTTTTATTTAGCTGTCGATAGAACAAATCAGTTGATCAAGAGGGACTGTTTTTCAATCACAACCCAGGAAATACCAATACATTAAGGTATGAAAGATGATTAGAAAGAACAAAAACAGTAATAACTAAACTATATTAACTGCTGAAATAATAATATAAATGTGTGTAATCCATATGATCTAATAACTAGTCATGAGTCACAATTACGCTGAGACATTTTCTCTGTATTATTTATTTGTTTGGTGCAAACACAGGGAAGATAAGAAGCCAGGCTGTATCTGTGGTTGATATACAAGTTCCTGGGCAAAGATAAAAAGTGAAATAGCATACCTTATTAAGCATTATTTTATTTATTTACTTTATTTGCTTTTATGGATGGCCGCGGTGGTGCAGTGGTTAGCGTTGTCACCTCACAGCAAGAGGCTCTCCGGTTCGATCTTCAGCTGGGGTGTCTTCTGTGCAGAGTCTGCATGTCCTCCTTGTGGTCATGTGGGTTTCCTCTGAGTGCTTCGGTTTCCTCCCACATCCCCAAAGACATGCTGCAAGTGGATTGGACACGCTAAAATTGGCCCCAGGCATGAAAGCATGCATGTGTGTGCCTTCTGTGGAAGGTTGGGTGCCGAGCATTCAACTCAACACCATAAAAACTCCATTGCCAATCACGAGCGGGCAAGGTGATCCACTGTGGTGACCCCTAACTGGGAAAAAGCCGAAAGAGAGAGAGATTTGTTTTTGTTGACCAGGAAAGTCCACTGGGCTGGAATGAGCCCATTTTCAGTTGAGGCCTGGGGTGAAAAGCTCCATAATCAAAATACAAGTTAACAGGAATTTGTTAAACAAGGGTTGACAAAGTATGGCAAATTTACAAAGAGTAACAGACAGGAGATTCACTTGGAACATTGCACAATTATATGGCTAGAAGTTATGAAAGAAAACTTAGATTCATGGCAAAGTATCCAGTATACAAAGAGTTTAACAGAAAAGACAGATAAGCAACATTTTGATTTTATTATATTCAGTATATAAGAAGGTAATAAGAATGTGTCCATCATACCAGACTATAGAAGTGAAAACCAACTCATCTAATCGAGCCCTAGATAATGGACCAAGACAATCATATGTTGAGCGATTAATTTATTGTCAACAGTATAGATAAAAGAAAAGGAAGGTACCAAACAAAGACAAAATAAGGTGATCTCTTAATTACCACTGGGCAGTTGGGGTTACTAAGATTAATCTTATGTCATATAATCAACATACAGTTAATCACAGATAAACAATCTAACCACCTGAAACATTGCAAACTTAATGAGGTGTCATCCCCAGATGTTATAAGAGATCTGGGAACACAGGTTGACAGTCACCTCTCTTTTGATCACCACATTGCCACTGTGGTCATAAAGTCCTTCTATGTGGCACATCTCATTACTAAGGGTTTTGCATCCAGGAAGAAAGAGGTTATTGTCTCCCTCTACTCTTCCCTCATTAGGCCAATTATCGAATACAATGCCCCATTTGGCATGTACCTCACTAGACACCTGCAACAAATGGAGGGGCCACAAAAGTACCTCACAAAGAGGATCCTAGGCCTTAAACACTTGTCCTATACAGACAGACCAAAAAAACTCCAACTATTCTCTCTCTCATATCGCCTACTTAGAGGCGATCTCTGCTTGATTTACAAAGCCATGTCTGACCTAGCTCTGCTAGAAATGTTACATCTAAAGAAATCCTAATCCCTCCACACTACGCAGTCCAGAGACCTCAACCTCACTACCACAATCAACAGAACATACTGGAGGGACAGGTTCATAACCCAGAGACTGCTAATTCTATGGAATAGACTTCCCATACATGTCAAGCAGAGCACCTCGATGACCCTCTTCAAGAGGAAATCTTGATGAGTGGATGGAAAATAGAATATTAACTCCAGTGGCTCTACTCGACAGAGGCACTGGAAACTAAGGTCAGGTGGCACGATGCCAGGGTAATCCTATGGCTAGACTTGTAAAGGGTCAGGGCCATTAGCCTAGTACACACCTATGAACCTATGTTGAGTACAACTGAAAGCAATTCTTTTTTTACAGACAGAAAGGCCCTCCTGCACTCCAGAATGTTTGGGCAAGACCCCCCCCACCCACCTGTGTGATAGCTCTCTCTCTCTCTCTGTCTCTCTCTATTTTTAGAAAACATCTCGGAGAAAATCTTCCACAAAGAAAAGTCATACACATAAACATTTAACTATAAAGACTGTACAGCTATATACACACATACATGCATGCGAACACACACACACACACACACGCACACACACATACATATATATATATATATATAGATATATATATATATATATATATATATATATATATATATATGAAAAATTTATTTTATGTATGCGCTGCTTCTATGCTGTGCTGGATCCAAAGTCTTCTTAAGAGACAAAGTCTTGCTGGCTGTTTACTGCTGCAATCAAAGTCTAGTTATAGTTGCATTCACAATCTGTTGCATACAGAAACTTTTAGAATATACACTGTTGCAGCATCTGACTTTAAGAGCAAAAACCAATAAATAGCTTTTTATAAACAAACCACACGTACTCTTCTGTTAGTTTGTATCATATATTTACAAAGTTTTTCTTCACAAACAGTATAGATGATGACTTTCCTTTCTCCATACAATACCTCGAAACAAGTGTGTTTCTACCAAAATACCTCAAACATATTTGAATTAATACAGTTATATACAGTCAGCGTTTCGTAAAAAAAAAAAAAATCTACTGCCAATCATTAGCGGACCGGAGTTCTGATGTGGCGACCCCTTACCGGGAAAAAGCTGAAGGACAAACAGCATTTACAGTTCTAGTCATGCACATAGATTTTGTTTTTTCCTCTTGGTAGACTTTTCTATTGTCCTTTTGTGATTTACTTCTAAGCACTTTTGCTGATGTGAGGATGCCATTAACAGAAATCTGAAAGGAAACATCTGTACAAGCTGTTCTGCTGCTGTTCCTGTCTGTTAATGGATATTTGTAAACTGTTCTGCAAACATGAGAAAAGCAAATAATACTTGCTTTCCAAAATTGCTTTTCTAGGCTTTTTTCTGATGATTCTATAAAAAGCCATGCCCATTTATCTATGAGGAATTACGCCAAGCTTTTCTTAATACTGTGACAAACAACTATCTTGAGGAAAACACATACTATAAAAACATGTCCATTGTCAGAAGTCTGAAAGGAAACAAACTGCTCAGGATATATATTGTGTTCATTAATAGATCTTCTTTGTTTTTCACTTATTTCAGCCAGAGCTATGTCATACCATATGAATGCCATTTTTAAATTGCTAAGCTATATTCCTACATTAAAGTAAACTTTTTATTTTATTCTTTATCTTTCATATATTTGTAGCAGAATTAATTTCAACCTTATATTCACATTCCACAGACTCTAACAATATATATATATATATATATATATATATATGTATAAAAATATAGCTACTAGGCCGCGGTTAGCGTTGTCGCCTCACAGCAAGCGGTTCTCCGGTTCGATTATCGGCTGAAGCGCCTTATGTGTGGAGTCTCCATGTCCTCCTTGTGGTCAAGTGACATTTAAAGACATGCAGGTAGGTGCATACGTGAATGGGTGTGCCTTCCTTGAAGGTTGGGTGTTGGGCTGGCACCTTGGCACTGTAAAAATCCACTGCCAATAATTAGCGGACTGGAGTTCTGCTGTGGCAATCCCTAACCAGGAAAAGCCAAAAGACATTAGTTTATAAAAAAAAATATATACATACATATATATATATATATATATATATATATATATATATATATATACGCACACACAATATAATATAATGTAATATAAATGCGGTATGTGCGTGTGTGTGTGTGTGTGTGTGTGTGTGTGTGTGTGTGTGTGTGTGAACGTACATACACATTTTAAAAATGTGCAATAGTTCACAGAATATAATAGAGTCCACTATAAATAAAAATTGTCAATAGCAGATCAAGTAATGATACCTTCTTTAACTCATTCTCTCTAGTACAGCTCTTTTGAGTGTCATGTGTGGCTTGAGCCTTTAAAAAATAAAGTTAACACCTTACATTTCTAACAAATACTCTTTAACAGAGGTCAAATATCAATACAATTGCATTTGCCATCATTTATGTTTCAAAATAAAATATTCTGATACCTTGTATGTAGCATGGTTTTGGAATTATTAATGCAAATATGAACAAGCAATATTTGAGACCTAGAGCGCAGTAGGAGGTAACTGCAGAAACACCTGGAAGTGCACTCTAACTGTAATGAACCAAGTTTTAATAATCAATATGCTTGCTATACCTCCCAACTGTCAAGATTTTTGCAGAATGTCCAGATTTTTGCCTCATATTTTTTGTCTGTTTCTCATGAAGTTGTAGTTTTCTGACAAATTATTTGCAAATCATTGAGGATTGAAGTCGGAAAATAGTGGCACATATTTAAGTTATAGACTTCACACCCTTCTGAAAATTATCCTAATCCAAGTTTGTAAGAGCAATATTTAAAGTTTCCCTATTTTGGGGCCTTTGCCCCTCAATATTCATGACTTTGTCCAGATTTCTTGCTCTAAGAGGTTGAGAGGTATTTTGCTTGCAGGAAGAAATTACCATAGCATACCACATAATATTTAATCTCAAATAGCACCGGACCAAATTCTAACTCTAAAAGCATCACTTTACAGGACAGAAAGGTACAGTTACAGTTACGTGGCAACTAGAGCCCTCACTGATGCCACAGAAAATAGGTAAACAAAAGTTATAATTTAATGGTCTATGCCTAATTTTTATTATATTAGCTCTACTCTGATCAAACCCATTTTCAGAAAGCACACAGGAGAAAATATTCCACAAGGAAAGGTTAGAATACTCATCCACATAAACATGTAACTACAAAGATTATTCAACAGCTAACAGCCAACATTGACACACACACAAACACACGCGCACAAATCTATATAAATATAAATAAACACCGTCAGCAACAGAGCAAGTAATGATATCTTCATTAAGAATCAAGTTTTGCCTCATAGCAAGAGGTTCTCTGGTTCGATTTCTAGCTGGCCAACCTTCTGTGTGCAGTCTGTATGTCCTCTCTCTCTGTTCGCATGGATTTTCTCCAGGTGCTCCAGTTTCCTCCCACATTCCAAAGACATACAGTAGCTGGACTGGACACTCTAAATTGGCCATAGGTATGAGCATGCATGTGAGTGTGTAGTATGGAAGAACAACAGTGGCAGAACTAGCCACCCAGCACTGTGAACCTTGGCTGTAGATGATTGTCACCTCTGAAGTAACACCTTGACTTCATGTGCAAACATAGGAAAAGGGGTTTTGGATGGATGGGTGCTTGCAGAGTGAAATTAGCATAGCACAGCATAGCATATTTAATCTCAGATGGCACCAGACCAAATCCTAAATCTATGAACATCTGTTTACTTGATGTAGTTATAAATAATATATCAGATAATTTGAAACAGCTGCAGATATTATCAAGTTCCCTAAGTAACCACTGCCCCATACTCCCTGTTCATTTATATGTCATAAAGCTTAGTCCATTGTTTTGACAACCAATGCAATCCCTGATTCCGCTGCTGATGCTCTGTTTGCAAAACTAAACCTACTGGAATAGCATTCCCTCTGTCACTGCAATGATCCCATGACAGTCCTCTCAACTCTCTACAACCTTCTTACTTTCCCAGTCAGAATAAACTATTCCTATGAAAAGAACAAGTTTGAGGCAAATACTCCCCTTAGTTTAATCCTGATATCAAACAACTTCTAAAAAATAGATATGAAGTCTGGGCAGAATGGAAAAGGTATCATTTTATATATAAAAACCTGAAATGTACCAGCATTTAAAAAAGTAAACTAGACTAGAAATCAATTGTGCCAAAACTGAATATTCAAGATAAATACAAACCACTTATCTTGGACAACGAAAACAATGTTGGAAGGCAATAAAGTAACTGGGACTTCCAAGATTTTTTTAAAGGCAGATAGTTGTAGTATACATAAGAAGGATGTCATTTCTTAACTAAATCAGAATAGCAACTCTTCCCTACTACTACCTACCAACCTGACTTTTTCTAAGCTATCTTCTTTCCAACCGTTTTTAAAATTCCCAAGATTCTTGACTTCCCCTGGTTCTATTTCATGGCTATTACCAAGAAAGAAGTACAAAAACTCCTTCAAACCATGGACATAGACTACAATCTCAAGTTTCACACATTATACCCCAACATTTTGAAATTAGCTAGCATTACTCTCATTAAGCCTCTGGCACACATTGTCAATCTGTTACTTACAAAACAATCCTCCTTTACAGCTTTAAACACTCCATGATTATCCCTCTGGCTAAATGTTCTTCCTCAAGTTCTGCAAAGGACTTTTGCCCTTTTGCTAACCTCTGTCCAATAGCTAAAATACTTGAAAAACTAGTATATGATCAAATTATTGAATATCTACTAATATATGGCTAACTCATGGATAGACAACATGGATTTTGTCCTAACTTTAGCCTTCCAATAGCTATACATTCAATGACACACCACATAAAACAAGGAACCATCCTTTTGGATATTAAGAGGGCATTTGAAACTGTTGAGCATGTTATGTTGCTGTATAAACTATCAAAAACAGTTTTCAACATGAAATAGATAGAAATGGTTTGAGAATTACCTTGGAAACAAAACTTTACAAGTGACTGGATCTGATTATGAGGGGTACCACAAGGTTCAGTCCTGGGCCCTCTGTTATTCTCACTGTCTATTAATGATCTACTTTGGGATCTGCCTCAGATTAACTGTTTAATATATGTAGATGACATTGTCTTGCCCAGATCCAGCAAAAGGTCATCCTGTATGAATAGTGAACTTCAGAAGTATTTTGAAGTTATATGGAACTGGCATTGTAAAAAATAGCTGTCTATCAATACACACACAAAATATAGTGATGCTATTTGGAACCTATAGAAAACTAAATAACATCCCTAACCTTTGCATTACAAACCCTCTGTGCACACCTCTTCCTGCCATTACTCAATAGATGAACCTAAAACTAATCTTAAACCAAAACCTTTTATTCCAACAACCCACAGAAGCTCAGGTCAACAACGTATTAACTCAATTTAAAGCTTCATAGAAAATGTCTAACATGTTGACCACTAAGTCTAAATGAGCCATTGCCATAAATGTTCCCCTCACCAAACTGAAATACTGCCTTCCTTTATCTCCACATATCTCTGTACTCAGTCTGCCAACAATAAAATACTTAGATTACTGCATCTAGTTAATAAGCTTGAGCATCACAAAATTACTCTCAGCTCAAACAATTGGCTACCTGTTACAGCTAGACCTACTGTATGGCTCTCCAAAATACTAAATGATGGCTACTGTCCACAACTCTTCGGCAGGCTACAGTTTAGAAACCAATCCTATACTCATAGAAAAAGTGATGGTTTACAGTTATACAGCCCCTCCCTCGCTCACACTTGGCAGGTGTGAAAGAGCTTTCTCAAAAATAGTTCCAGCTGTTTGTAACAATCTCCCAGAGAACAGTAGGAATATAAACCAACTACTGACATTCAAGGAAACTCTGCGTGGAGACATACATGAATGGGCGTACCTTCGTTGAAGGTTGTGTGTCAGGCCTGGCAAGCTAGTACGTAAAAATCAACTGCCAATTATTAGCGGACCGGAGTTCCGCTGTGGCGACCCCTAACTGGGAAAAGCCAAAAGACACAAACAAACTGACATTCAAGGAAACACATTGGCTGTAGGTGACTTAGTCATTTTGTTTAGTGTTGATGCGACACACCAACCTCATGTAAAAATGGGGAAAAAGAAGTTGATGACAATAATGCTTCTGTTTAAAGAAAGTCAATGCAAGTGCTATAGTGACATTGGTTAATGCAATGGTGCATTAGTTCTGAGGCCCAAATGTAATAATAGTTACATTCCAAAATTTGCAGATTTAGCCTGTCTGATACTACCTTAGAATAAGAGTGATGCAAATATAATCCTTTCCCCTTTTTTATAACACCATGCTACATTTACAAGATGATTACTGTGCTATTATATTACAGTAGCATCTTTACACTGCTGTGAGTTGTGAATAAGTTTACATACAATTCCGCATTTGTAATGAATTTTACTTTGTATAGTTAAGCATTAATGAATTATGCATTCTTGCAAATGTTTAATGCTTTACTTATTACTATCACTGCAGTTTCCTTCATCCCAGCCTCCTCACTTGAACTAGATTACTTCTTTTACCTTTTCTCATATTATGTCTTACACTTGTGCTTTTTCATGCATCCATTTAACACACTCTAACTTGCCAAGACTGCATTGTAATAACTGTAGAGGATATAACTGAATTAAGCCATGGGTTAAAGAGTCACAATGCCTGCAGACGCCATGAAGTTTTAGATGGTCTAAGCTGAACATTAGACATTTTTTAAAGAATCTTTTCGTCCAATAATGGTCTGAGTAGGAATCATGGCTAAGGAAAGAAATTCAGACAACTTTTCAACTTTGTTTTATCTTATAGCTTTTCAATATACCCTATCTTAGGTTCATAGGTTCAGGTTCATATATAGGGGCTATAGGCCCATAGCATTACAAGCCTAGCCCATAGTTTCCATAGTTTTGGTTTTTTTTAGGCCCCCTTTACTATGGGGAACTATTGTTGTGCCTCTGCTTGGTGGCTGTTGAGCAGTAATCCTGGGGTATATTGGGTATATCCCCATCCATCAATCCATTGTTTTCTCTTCTCTCTGCCAACAGGCCTGCCTTGCATAGCCTATTTTTTTTATTTATTCCACAGCAGTCTTATAGGGACATGTATCCCTCCTTCTATCCGATGAATTAATCTCCTATTAGTCGTTTGTTTCCGCCTCTTCTCCTCGCCTGTTTTGGAGATTTTTTTTTTGATTTTTTTGGGTCAAATCTATGTATGTCATCTGGGTTGTTGTTCTAATGTTAGGCAAAGGGAGTCACCTGAGAGCCTCTGGATGAGAATAGAGCTGAGTTTCTTCAGTCGGGCAGCCAGGACAGATGTTTAGACCCTTTATTTTTTTGGTGAGGAACTTTGTGGCCTCTGCAGCTGTGCTGCAAGTCGGTGTCAGATATACATTCGGGGGCATTTGTTCAAATCATTGGGTGTGATGATGATGATGAGTAGAGTACTGACCTCCTTTGATCTAGAGAGAATCCCTTCATGAGATAAGGTGGGCAATGTAGAGGTCTCTTCCTAACTACTTTAGCTACATGGGTGTCGAATGACAGACTGGGTCCCCTGGGGTCTGATAACTTCTTCTGTCAGTGGTGGATTGCACCCTTGGGTTAGCTAGTTTTTTTGTTTTTGTTTTGACCATGCATTTTGGCATTTTTTTGGCATTTAGGCCATGCTGGCTCTACCACCAGTTCTGTGAGACCCTTCTTTCCTCTGTGAGGATATCTGATGTTGTTTTACTATATGGCCCAGTTTGTAGTCATCTGCATGCTGTCAAACACAAAACCCCTGTGTTCCTGTGTGTTTGGAAAAAGTAGAAAAAAAACAAGGAGGCAAGAGACCTGAGCCTGACTGAGCACACCACCACTTGTTTGACTTTTGAGTTGAGTCTGAGCAACCAGCAACTCCCTGTGGGTTCTGTGTTCAGCAGCCAGTGCAACCCATCTTATAATGTAAATATTTACACATTTGATGATGAGTTTTTTTGATGATATACCAGGGTATTGTATCAAAGGCCTTCGCCAGATCGAGGTAGGCTGTATCTGACTTATAATGCACTTTAACAGCTGCAAAATAAATAATCAAATTAAACCAGGAAGCTGTGGGGTTATAGATGCTCTGAGGGGTATTTTAGAGGTATAGTCTAGCCTTTTCAGCCAGTGATAGATGGATCAAAAATCATTAGTAAGGAAATAAATTCAGCCTTTTTTTTCTTTCGGGAAACAACTAATTAGTGCCCGACAAAATAGCTCTTCCAAATAAATTTACAAAACAAATGCTTCTGAGGATATATAAATCACACCTGGGAACAGAATCTGCCTCTCCACACTCCCAAAAATATAGTCAGTTTTTGTGCATCCTTATGGTATTGGATTGGGATGAAACCACAAATGGCTGCAGTAATATACATATGCAGCATGTCTCATCATCCCTAGCCCTAAAGGACAGACACCCATGTATGTCAGACCAGGATGAAAATGAAAGAACAAATAGAACACAGTAGCGTACTTCAACCTGTGGCTGTGAGGTGCACATAAACAGCATGTCTCCTTATCCCACCCTCAAAAGCTGACCACCCATATGTTTGTCAGATGTTTGATTGTGAGAAAAGTGAAAAAAATATCACAGTAACGTATTCCAAGGTGTTGTTCCTAAATAGTCTATTGTCCCTAGACAAGATATAGTGACTTTTGGCAGACAACTCTGATGTTTATGAGGAAAGTTAAAGAAATAATAGCTACACCTTCCCCAGCCCCAATACAGGCTGTAGTAACCTTCTGTGCATAGCACTGAGGATCATATGTAAAGTTAAACAATAATGACTACACTGCCCACAGCCTCACAGAAGGTATAGTAACATTCTGTAAGTACTTTAGAGGTTATATTGTAAACAAAATTAAACAAATAATGACCACACTATCCTCACCCCCCCCCCCCATATAAGCTACAGTGTCTCGGAGTTGGGCCATTTTTAAGACTAGGTGAGGTAGCCACTACTAAGTCTATGTCTATGACCTGAGTGTGAACACCACCAAGCCACTAGAAGCTGTGATGCTCTTCTGTGATGCATTTCAAGACTTAGTTTTGAAAGAAATGGCTTGCTGTTTTTGACCCAGAAAAGTTATCCATATGTCAGTCAATATTGTGTATGTACACAAATAAAATTTGTGATATTATTCTTTACACATGCATTTACATACTGACACTTGACACTGAAAACCAAGTTTTTCACAAGGTGCAATGATTTTTCACCAAAGCACACTTACAACTCTTGCCCCAATAAGCCAAGTTTATCACAAGATGCACTGCCTTTCACACATTTACACGCACATAGTGATACTGCCCCTATCAAGCCAAGTCTATCACAAGATGCATAATCACACTAACACACATGCATGTGCGCACACACACACACACACACACACACACACACACACACACACACACACACACACACACACACACACACACACACACACAAGCACTCACATGTCTATTCTGCATTCTTACCTACAGCCAACCTGGAGGAATGCCATTTCATCTATGTCATGTCTTTGGGTATTTGAAGAAACCAGAACACAGGTATAAACCCACACAGTTGCAGGAAGTGCAGGTAAAGTCCACACAGAGTGTGATGGGAATACAACTCATTGTGTCACTGTGCCAGTGATCAGTTCCTTTCACACATTTCCTGCTTCTGCCAGTACACCAAACATAGCCACGTATGCCTGGTGTTGACACTTGTGATAGAAAATGAAAGAAATTATCAAACTGATGCACACACACACACACACACACACACACACACACACACACACACACACATACACACACACACACACGCATAAACCATAGCAACACTAGTTTAAACTAATTTCAGCAAATGCAATGCATAGTTTGGCACTACTCCTGTCATGCCATATCAGTGGCTCCAGTTTTACAATGATCAGCAACAGCAGGGTTTATTCACTTGTATCCACAGATCGCCCCCCCCCCCCCGTACCCATCAGTTGCATCCACTTTACTGTGTCTACCTCAAATGTTTGATTGTGGTAAAAAACAAATAATGGTCATAGTAATAAAGTATGCATTCTTATTTCACACAAATGCATACCATGTTTGCAAAACCAGATTAATGATTGTTGAAAATGAGAAAACAACAAGACAGTTAATTACTTTTATTCATAAACAGTTTCCAAGCCCACAAGGTAGTTATAGCCACTTCTGTGTGCACTTCAGATCTATGATTGTGATAAAAATAAATAGCTGATGGCCATGTAATTAATTTTGGCTTTGTTACACACACACACACACACACACACACACACACACACACACACACACGCACGCATGCACACACACACACGCACGCATGCACACACACACACACACACACACACACACACACACACACACACACACACACACACAATAACCACATGGTAAAGATTTCCATGTTGCTTCATACAAATCACATTAAGAATGCAAAGCCAAAATAATAAGCAAACAACAGCAGTTAGTCATTTTCCTCCACTGACAGCCTTAGCAATTATAGCTAATTTGTCTGTGTTCATTTCAGATGCCCAACACTTATAAAATAAAAAATAAAATAAAATAAATTGCTGTCTCATATTCATAGTGAGTCAGTGACAAAGCCAAAAATATTGGTGAAAAAGTCCGAAAAAGAAAGACAGATTTTAAATATTGCTCATACATACTAAGATAATAGCATGTTTGCACAGGAAGTAGTTGCATAAAGTGCTGCAGGTAGGTAAATTTACATGTTCATGGAAAAAGTTGTTCAGAGACAGCTTTATCGCAATAAGGAAGAACACATTATTAGCCAAGTTGCTTGTCTCTGAATCAATGTTTTATCGCTTGTGGTAAAAGCATTTTGCAGTCGTAGAGTCCTCTGCCAGACTTGCACAGACACCATACTGAACAACTCTCTACAAGTAAGCAAACTGACCCAGTACAACCACATATATTTGCTCTGTCTCATCAAAACTTGCAAAGCTTCTGCTAAATCACCAAGGTTTACTGTCAGTTAATAACTGCAGGCATTAGAGTTTCATACTTGTAACTGTTTAAAAACTGCAGTTTGATACAGACACATTTGTCCAGTTAACTGTTAAATGAATCAGAGAAATATTTAAAAATCATTTTCAATTTCTACAATTTATCCCCTCATTATTTTTGGCTTTGTCTAAAATTCTTGAACATTGATGTTAAGAAGTATGGCAGGCACCCCCCCCCCCAACCTCACACTAACATTAAGACATTCCTGTATACACACACACACACACACACACACACACACACACACACACACACACACACACACACACACTGAGCCATCTGACATATTCATGCTGCTGCAGACATGCACCCTCTACTATCATTAGAGAACAGGTCCTTAATGCTCTCTCAAAGCCCAAGAACACTACATCAATGGGCCCAGACAATATTCCAGGATAGTGGCTATTTAACTGTAGCCTCCAGGATTTGTGACTCATGAATGTAGAACAGCAACAGTCATCCATCTGCACAAAGGTGTCAGCTACAGGCCCTGGAAACTACAGACTCATAACTCTCACTAGTCTTATATGCAAAGTCATAGAAGAATTATCGTGGAAATGATCAATAATGGCACAGGAAACCTCCAGACACAGAACCCAACCCAATTTGGTTTCTCTACGGCAGGTCATGCCTCCTCAACCTGGTGGAATTCTTTGAGAAGGTCAGCAAAGCAATGGATGTGGGCAAAATGGCTCACACTGCCTACTTTGACCTGGTCAAGGCATTTGACACAAAACCCCACTTGGGCATTGTTGACAAACTCAAGAGGTTGGGTATAAACCTTTATGTCACCTGGTAGGTAGCCAGCTGGCTCACAGAAAGGACCCAGGAAGTTAGATTTGGAGATTCCACCTCTACAAAGAGGCCAATCACAAGGTGAGTCCTTCAGGAATTAGACCTGAGACTGACACAAATGTTCTCCAGTAAGGACTGACACAGACTGACACAAAAATAACTTGTGTCAGAGACATGGACCAAAAAAAAATGCTAAGAAATGCATAATAGTGTCCTTCAGGAAGTCATCCACCCCTAGTAACTATCATATTGGCAACACACTCCTAAGAAGTGACCCAATAGTCAGGAACTTGGGTCACTCATAGGTTCATAGGTTGGTACTGGGCTATCTTCCCGAAGGCATATATTAGCCCAGCCATGTTGTGCGGTATTCACCGCCCCTTTAGTAGTTCCCTAGACCCTTGTACTAGCAGCTAGTACCCTTGGCCCCTATCTAGTAGTGCTGCTGGTGTGATCCCCAGTGTGAACTTTCTGTTACCCATCCACTCATCAAGGTTCCTCTTGAAGAGTGATAGTGAGGGGCTCTGTCTTATGTAGATCGGGACCCTGTTCCATAGTAAGGGAAGTCTCTGCGAAGGGAATCTATCCCTCCAGCATGTTCTATTCATTGTTGTGTTGAGGTTTATATCTCTAGAGCGTGTAGCTTGAGCAGATTTGGTTTTGCTAAGATGGAGCATGTTCAACAATTCTGGGTTGGACATGGCTCTGTATGTTAGACAGAGATCGCCTCTGAGAAAGCGGTATGCAACAGAGAACAGTCTTAGCTTTTTCAATCGTGCTGCATAGGGCAACTGTTTGAGGCCAGTAATCCTCTTGGTTAGGTACCTTTGTGGTCTCTCCAGCTGCTGGAGATGTCTAGCCAGGTACATTCCAATTGGGGCATTGTACTCAATAATGGGTATGATGAGGGAAGAGTAGAGGGGTACCATTACATCCTTAGATCTTGATGTGAACCCTTTCTTGATCAGATGGGTCACATAGAAGGATTTTCTAAACACTTTGGCAACATGGTTATCAAAGGAAAGCTGACTATCTACTGGGGTCCCTAGATCCCTTATTTCTTCTTCAGATTTCAGGGGATTACCTCCTATGATGTAGTTTGAGGTTACTCTGTTTTTTCCAAAGGGGATTACTACGCATTTTTTTGCATTTAGCTTGAGACCATGGCTTTGACACCATGCATCAGTCTCATTTAGGCCCTTCTGGAGGATCTCCATGTCGGCCGGAGACTCTATTATAGCACCCAGTTTGCAGTCGTCCACAAACTTAGACAGCCACAGCCCTTCCGTGCTTGCCTGTACTTCTGAGAAGTATATGCCAAACAGGAGGGGCCCCAGGACAGAGCCCTGAGACACATCACTCATTACTGGTCTGGATTCGGACATAGATCCCGCTACTCTTACTTTATGAGATCTGTCTGCGAGCCAGTTTGCGGTCCATCTTGTGACATAAGGGTTTATGCCCAGGCTGGTGAGCTTATCAATAATACCTGAATGGGGAATGGTGTCAAATGCTTTAGCAAGGTCAAGGTAAGCCATGTGTACCTCCTTTCCCTTATCTATAGCCTGAGTAACTGTCTCAAAGAAATCCACCAGGTTCAGGAGGCATGATCTGCCCTTGACGAAGCCGAACTGTGTGGGGTCCAGCGACTGGAGGTTCCCAATATCTCCATTTATGAGTTCCATAATGATTAGCTCGATAGCCTTACAGATCAGACTGGTCAGGCTTATTGGTCGGTAGTTCCCAGGGTCAGTTGTGGCCCCACCCTTGTGTAGCGGGACCACCATTGCTGTGTGCCATTCTATGGGCACATATCCTGTGGAGAGGCTGAGACTGAACAGGGTATTAAGATGCGGGGTTAATTCCTTTTGGAGCTCGCGTATGACACAGCCTGGGACACCATCTGGTCCCATGGAGGCAGTGTTTTTAGCTTTAGATAGAGCCTTGTTAACCAACTTATCAGTAATAATTGGACTTACACAATCCCCTAGAATGGTAATAGGCCCTGTAGGCGGTGAGGGGGGGGAGAAATTTGCACTGAACCTGTCAGCCAAGATGTTGGCAATGTCAGAAGGGTCAGTGTATTTTGTTCCATTTTGTACTAGCTCAGAACAGACCTGAGCATTGCCATTTAGGTTTTCGACGTAGCCATAGAAGGCCTTATGGTTATCCTTGGCATCCTTGGCAACTTTCTTTTCAAAATTAGCTTAAGTTGACTTGATGAGGGCCCTCAATTTCTTACTAATGCTGATCAGGGATGATTTTTCTACTTGAGATTTGGCCTTTTTTTGTATAAGTCTCCTCCTTTTATTGTAAAGTTTGCTTATGGCCGGGGTCCACCAGAATGGTTGAGGAAGGAGTCTTGGTTTTATTTGGGATAGCATGGTCCATGCAATCCTGAAGATGCATATAGAGAGCCTTGGTGTAGGATTCCGCATCCTGGATATCATTATCATTCTGCAAGGGAATAGTGAAGCTTTCCACTTCGGATACAAGTAGTAATAGACAGTAATCTAGCCCTTGATCATCATGTGTCTACAGTAGTGAGGAAATCATTCTGTGTTGTGCAACTTATAAACAAAGGTATGGCATCTAGGTCCAAGGAGGTCATTGTTACACTGTATTCGACATTCAACAGATCTATCACTGAGTATAGTACCCCATTTGTATGTACCTAACCAGGCACATCCAACAATTGGAACATCTACAGAGGTTCCTCACCTAAATAATACAGGGTCTGAGTAACATGTCATATGCACACTGCCTTAAGTCCCTATCCCTGTATTCTGTCTCCTACAAGCTGTTGAGGGGAGATCTATGCCTGGCATACAGGGCATTGTCAGACCAAATTTTGATGGATCTGCATATCTGTAAAACAAACGGCGGCAGAATTACCCATTCTAAAGACTTAAACCTTGGCTGTGATAGAAATAGGACCTCCTGGAGAGAAAGGTATGTTTCCCAAAGTCTACCCTCTTCACTGGGACAGGCTCCCCATCCATGTGAGGCAGAGTTACTCCCTATCCCAATTCTAGTGTAACTTGGACAATTGGATGGGGAAAAGAAAATTCATCCCCTCGTTTGGCATCTATTGTCTCCAGCAGGCACAGGCAGCCTGCAAATGGTTTATCCCTTGGGCCCCTACTTGTAAATGTTTCGTCTCCCAAGTACCAGCTTACGCTTATCAAGGGTACCAGGACTTCTAAGAGATTTGGGATAAATGGCCAAACTTAAAAAGGCCCTTGTGGTCATTAGCCTAGTACACACCTATGAACCTAAGAACTCACACAGCCACACACATTCTGACAGCCCCACCACAACATTTCTGCTGGACTTTGTTAACTTACCTGCAAAATGTTTTCACCCATTGACTACAATGAGTGACTGCATCCATTATACAGAATTAATTTTCTCAACCAGGTACATTAATTTACACAGCTTAGAGATTCCCTGAATCACTTGGCAGTATAAATGGGCTACCACATGCATTTCTGAGGAAGAGCACATAGCGAAATAGCATCAGACACTCCTCTAGATTGCTTTATCCCCTTTAACATCACTGGTAGGCTGCTGTCTGTGCCAATAATTTCTGCTCACAGAAAAGCACTACAGTAGGCTGTCTCTGAATCAGAAAGTGTTATCGTGAGGGGCTGGTTGGTCATGTTAAGGCTTACCACTCATAGTAACCCTTTCAGAATCCCAGGGATCAAGTCAGAAACTCAAAT